>NW_005361545.1:725813-726523 GCF_000412655.1 Myotis brandtii
CTTTTAGGTTGTTTCCTAAAAGTATAACAAACTTTTGTGCACTTACAGAAGAATGTTCTCTGGTAATGATTATCCTAAGTGCATTTTCACCTCTCCTTCATTAAATATGGTTGAATTGTTCTACCGAGGTGTTGAAATAATTTACACCCTCCCAGCACTGCCTGCGTTTCTATTGGTTCACAGCCTCAAAACCACTTGGTTGGAGCCAAATTTAATTTTTGCCAAATGATGAGTGTGAAATGGGTTCTGCTATTTGAATTTGTTTCTCTGATTGCTAGTGAAGGTGAGCATCTTTTCATGTTTACTGACCACTTTGGTTACTCTTTGGTAAAATGCGTAGACAAGACATGTACCCATTTTTCTATTGGACTATTTTATTGGTCTGATTTCTTTTTACAGGTTGATACTAATCCTTTGTTTTAAAACTTTATAAACAAAATATCATTGCTATGTGTTAACAAGGCCTTTAAAAAGTGTTCAGACTCTTTCACTCAATAATTACACTTCAATGAAATAAAAATAAGAAAGCAATAAAAGTGGGTTAAAGATTTAGGTTCCCTCGTGCACTACTGGTGCGAATGCAGAATGGTGCAGTCACTGTGGAAAACAGTATGGAGTTTCCTCAAAAAATTAAAAATGGAACTCCCATTTGACCCACTGATCCCACTTCTAGGAATATATCCCAAGAAACCAGAAACACCAATCAGAAA
>NW_005361545.1:726739-748324 GCF_000412655.1 Myotis brandtii
GATAAATATCACATGATCTCACTCATTTGTGGAATATAATGAACAACATAAACTGATGAACAAAAACAGATACAGAGACAGAGAAGCATTGAACAGACTGTCAAACCTTAGAGGGAAGGCAGGGGAGGGTGAGGGAGGGGGTAAGAGATCAACCAAATGATTTATATGCATGCATATAAGCATAACCAATGGACACAGACACTATGGGGGGTTGAAGGCACGTGCGGGAGGGGTGGCCGGGGGGAGGTCAATAGGGGAAAAAGGAGACACGTGTGATACCATATGTAATACTTTAAACAATTTTTAAAAAGTCCACCTTTACCCCCTCCTCCCCCCACCCCCCAAAAAAGATTTAGGTTCCAAAGTTGCTCATAAAAGCATTGTTTATAATAACAAATATTACAACCAATATACTTAACTAATATCCACAAAATGAAAACAATATTAAATTTCCCAACAACAACAACAAAAGATTGGCATATCCAGAAAACAGACTGCTATATAGACATTAACTGACATTTATAGAAGAATGTTTAATGTATACAAAAATATCAAAAATATATTAACTGGAAAAAGCAGATTACACAATCTTCTCAAAGAAAAATGTGACACAAAGTGCAATTACTGGTAGTTAACAGAAGTTTATTTTTTTCTTTTTATTCTTATGTTTTTCTAAAATTTCTATAAAGAATTTTAAACATTTTTAAAAGTTTTTCATATAAATATAAAGAGGAGATTCTTTCAGAACTGGACTATAAGGAGGAAAATTAATCTAAAAGAGAATTTTGAACAGCACCAGATTGCAAGGAACATTAAAAGGTACAAATAAGGCCGGTGTGTACATGGACGCAGAATTTCCATTCCCACGGCCAGGTATGTCAGCCAAGCCCACAGAACATGATCACCCTTGGATCATGGCTGTCTCACCTAATGGAAAATAATAGCCCCCAAAGTTCCCTGGGTTCCATACACAGCAGGGCTGGGTGATTCCCAAAGGACTTCCATTCTAAGTAAGATGGATGAGACAATTAAGACAAACAGACAAGGGATGAGAAAGGCAATTTGTACCCCAGTCATGGAGTGGGCATATGGTTTCTGTGTCTATGCTTACATTTCAAGACGGTTTAGGGAGAATCAAGCCAGATCTAAGTGGAAAATGTAGCTAGAACTGGATTCCGAGGGTTTTAAAATAAGTAAATTTTATGTAGTTGATAGTAGAAGACATCAATTCAGAATGAGAAGGCAGATTTTAAAACACTTTGATCCCAACATCGGATGGTCTGAACCATTGGTATAAGTGACTTCACTTTATGAAACATTTTGGTTATAATTATCCAGAATTTTGAAAGAATCAAGGGCACATATTGGAACAGAAGACAGAGAGCACCCTTCAGTTACACCTGGGTGAAACCTTGGGCACATTTCTCAACCTCTTTAGCCTTAATATCCTCATCATAAGAATGGGAATACTATCAGAGTATCAACCTTGCATGGCTATTAGAGATATTGAAAAGAAACACTACATGTGGCATGTTGGAGGCACTCAATAAATGAAAAACATTAATCTCAGGAATACAGTGGTTTCTTCGGCACTTGGAATTAGATCATCATTGGATAACATAACCCAGATATTTAACTGCTACATTATGTAAATTACATAAAACTCTAAAAGCTTTAATTAGAAGCTTACTAGCAATACAATTTGGTTTCAAGCTATATTTTTCCATTGAAGTATATTTGTTCATCTTAAACAATCACAAATTAGAATGATTTAAAAGATACTTTATTAAAAAAGGAGTAACCCACAGTCAAAGGCAAATGCTAGCTCTCCCTGTTTCTTGCCCATGTAAAATATACAATTAATATTTTAATCTAGCTCCTAAAATAGTATCCAACCATTTCTCCTTTGTCTTGCCAAGAAAAGACAGATGGCACATTAGCTTATAAATCAGCCCCCAAAATTCTTAAAGGCAAATAAGTGCTTTATAAATCAGGGTTCTAAAAAGGTCTCATTTTTATAACAGTTATTACTTTGAAGCAATCTTTCCCTAATTATATTCATAAACATTAAACAGGGCTAATTTATGAGTTCCTGAACAATTTTGGGTTTTTGAATGAAACAATCAAGATCCCACATGTCTGCCTTTTCTCTTCTAATCATCACTAACATATACAATGACCTTGATCAGCCCTATGGTTCGTTAAGCTATGACCCTCATAGGCAATGAAATCATGGTGAAAAATTACTATTCAGCTTTATAACTCAGAATACATTTGAAAATGACTTGGGGATAACAAGACACCTTGGCGATTTGGCCATGTCTCACATCCAAGAAGAAGAAATGATCAGCAGGAAAAATTACTTATAAAGATGACCACAAAGCCTCTAAACACTCCCCCTGCCCCCCAACACACACCTTTTATTTTATTTATTTTTATTAAATATATTTTATTGATTTTTTACAGAGAGGAAGGGAGAGGGATAGAGAGTCAGAAACATCGATGAGAGAGAATCATCGATCAGCTGCCTCCTGCACACTCCCCACTGGGGATGTGCCCGCAACCAAGGTACATGCCCTTGACCGGAATCGAACTCGGGACCCTTGAGTCCGCAGGCCGACGCTCTATCCACTGAGCCAAACCAGTTAGGGCCACACACCTTTTAAATGTTGTTTGCCTTTGCAATGACCCACCTCAGTTTCCAGAGGGAAAAAAGGGAGAAATTATGCTACAACTCTCTTCTGAAAATAGTGAGCCAGTGCACTATGAATGATTTAAGAAAGGGTATATATTTAAGGGAAGTTTTAATAGAAGAAGCAAGACAGTAACTTAAGGGTACTTAATGAACGTGAACATATGAGTGTGTGTGTGTGTGTGTGTGTGTGTGTGTGTGTGTTTTCACAAAAGAGGAAAATTACAAGACAGCTTTCTAGGGATTCTGTCAAATTTATAAAACACCATGTTAAGCCAACAATATTCAAATTTGGTGCATCTTTATAAGAAAATACATACTGTTGTCTAATCAGAGAATGGAGAGTTGAATTTCTATAAAACGGCATGTGGCACACAGTTACTTTATACAGTGATCCTTGTGTTATTACAGGGCTCCAATTCCTGATCTATCCACAGCTCTAAAATCCCCAAAGCTCTGAAAACTCGTTTAACTATAAAACTTGATGTAACCAGAAATAATTTAATGATTACACCCAACCTTGCTCAAAGTGGGGCTATTATACTCAACCCACCAGTGTGACTCTCCATATGTTTTGCCACTGAAATACTAAAGTATTTGATTACAAGCTATTGCCCTAGACCCTGCTGAGGATTTCATGCATATGTTACAGTATATGCCCCCTCTCTATTGCCTTTCAAAAATCCTAGAGAATTCTAAATTCTGAAACACATCTGGCCCGAAGGGTTTTGATGCGGGACAATGGACTTGTGTTAACGTTTGTATTTTCCTTTCTTCAACTAGCAAAGGAGAAGTTAGTGCTGCAGCCCTAGGTTAGAGAAACAGTGAAATCTCAGGCAAGTATTTTTAAAAAATGGTAATAGTGTTGCCTCCAGATTAGAGGGCACTGTGGTAAGGTCGGCCCTCAACCACACAGTGATTCAAATGAGTGGTTCACTCTGGGTATCTGATACAAGCACAGCCTGAAGGAACTGGCAATGGGCAACAGACCAACACTAAGGAACAAATACTGGACTCAAGTGAGCCCTGGACAAACACAGACATGATGAACCAAATTATACAGAGGGCAAGAGATAAAGTCATTGAGGACTGGAGAGTGAGGTCATGATAAGGCTGCATCTTTACATAGTAAGAATTGAAGCTGGGATCATGACTCTTCCTGATTAACCCAAAGAAAGGAAGTTTTAATAGAAGAAGCAAAAGAGTAACTCAAGGTTGGCACCTAATGAGTGTGTGTGTGTGTGTGTGTGTGTGTGTGTGTGTGTGTGTAGAGGAAAATTACATGTCAAAAGACATCAGCAAAGGAGGCAACGATGTGGCCTCTTGGCAGGCCAAGTGAACAGGGACAATGGGGACACATCAAAGATGCTGAGTGCTGAAGTGATAGACTAACTCATGGTTTCAGAACCAAGAGATAAAACTCTATGAATGCAACATCTGGGAACCATGTTCTTATCTACATACCTCAATTTTAGGTTTTTAATTGCTTGCTTTCCATTTTCCTTTCCCAACCTCTGGTTTCACTGTATAATTGGTAATAGTAATAATTACCCTGTATATCCATAGAGATAGCACTTTACAATGTAATAAACATTTTCATAACATGACTTGATTGAGGCAACAATGATTCAAGGACAGGTATTATTATCCCTAAAAATGAAGTGAGAGTCAGAGTCAGAGTTCAAATCCCCATTGGTTTGATCATCCCTACCTTGGATAAATTGATTAAGCTATTAAATCCTCAGTGTTTTCATAGGAAGACAAAAAATTTAATAACTCCTATATAAATTTTAACAGAATTAAATGATGTGATATACATGAAATTGCTTTTCAATGCTTATTAACTCTATACCCCTGTACCTAGTGTCTGTGATTATGGTGAAGACTAAATCTGTGATGTTCACGTTTTACCCTTAGGAATTATCTCCAATCTTTTCTCCCTCCTCCACCAACAATTTATTTTTTGTTAAAGCAGTGCTTTTATAACACAGTCAAAATCAGTAGTAGGAAGCCTCAATTCAATTTTCACTTTAAAAATAATCCTGATAATTGCATTGGCTTAATATGAACTTTCTGGCATAAAGCAAAACTGGAGCCTAGCAAGGCACTCAACATTTAAAATGCAATTCCATTAGCTTGCAATTAGTAGTTTTCACACGTACAGGAAAAATAAATTGATTTAGCACCTTTCTCCTGTCCACAGTAATACTGAAGATTTTTTTCCCTTGCCGTTATTGTACCCTGGCTGCAAATATTAGTCACCCTAACTGCATATCACCTAAATCAAATAAATGTTTCCCCCCAATTCCCTCCCCCCATAATCACGCTGGCAGCTGCTCCAGCATGTTTCAATGGCCATCCACTGGAACTCATTAAGAAAGCATTATGTATAGTAAATTAAAATGCAAGGTCCATGATGTGCAGACAAAAAGATGACAAAGCTTATCGCATGTATGCTTCGGCCTTCTCATTAGCTCTCGGGGTTTAAATGACATTGTCCTCTCTAACAGGTCCCGGAGCATTTTTATTTGTTAGGAGCACAGCGAAGTCAGACGACCTTTATATGCCAGAGATAGTTTCAACATCCCAAAGAAATCATTTTAAACAGAAATTGAAGCCTTAGATTACAGCTCAGGGGTATTCTAAGAACTATTCAGAAGCACTTACTTTTTCTGTTCAGCTTTTCAATGTTCTTCCACAATGACTGAACCCATTCACGTCAGCATTATAGGTCCAGACATGATTGTCAGTCGCAATGGTATTATTTCAAATGAGAAACAGTTGCCATATAGGCCTTTTAAAGGGCCCAACATGCTCTTCTGCTGAGGAATCCATGCCATGATAGCTGTTTCCTTAGTTTCTCTTATGGTCAAAGGTACTAGTAACCTTGCGAATGGGAGCAGAGCGTAGGAATGGGGAAAGCCCCACAATTCCTATATGAGAAACAACTGAAGAGCTGGGGATGCTGACGTGGAAAATTGAAGCAAGGGAGAATATGACATCTGCCTTCAGATATTTCAAGATGGCACCTTCAACCAAGGATGAGACCTACTCTGCAGAAACCCAGAGGGGTCTATATGGCAAGGACAAATAATTAGAATGCACAATTGGCTTGCTACACCAGAGAGCACTTGTGACAGAGTTGTGTACCATGTAGATGATCGCCGCCTGCAGGGAATGGTAAAGGAGTGATAATAAATTCATCCGATGAGACTAGTTGATCCTTAAATGCCTTTCCAATTATTGGGCCCTTCCAACTGCTGGGTGCCACCCTTCATTAAAACACTGCAAACTTGAAGATGAATACTGTCTTCATATCCCTAGCTTCTAACAAAGTGGGTAACACACGCTCATGGGACCAGCAGCCAAGCTTTAAGCACTTACTATGTGCTAAGCACCAAGTATTCGGCATTTATGGTTCACCACATTCATGTAGTTTAACCAAAATCTTAGATGGTATTATTTCTATTGTACAAGTTAGGAAACAGAGGGCCAGTGTGTTTAGGTAATTACCCAAACTTAAAGAGACAGGAATCGGCTGAGAACTGAAATCCGGAGGCATGTTTTTCTATTTGTAAATTCCAGTCATTTACCCTTTGCTGTTCTGCAGTTGACAAGCCCCAGTGAAGACATGGGTGCCGGAGTACCTGTGTAAAAATAAATGGGAATACCCTGACCGGTTTGGCTCAGTGAATAGAGCGTCAGCCTGCGGACTGAAGGGTCCCAGGTTTGATTCTGGTCAAGGGCATGAACCTTGGTTCTGGGCATATCCCCAGTAGGGGGTGTGCAGGAGGCAGCTGATCTATGTTTCTCTCTCATCGATGTTTCTAACTCTCTATCCCTCTCCTTCTCCCTTCCTCTCTGTAAAAAAATCAATTAAAAAAAAGAATAAACAGGAGTGCCTGTGAAAAACACAGATTCTGGAAATTACCTGGAAAAGCTGATTGAGTAAGTCTCAGCGGGAACCAAGAGCTGGTATTTTTAACAAACTCCCCAAGTCAATTCTGACGCTAATAAAAATAGCTGCCATTTATTGAACACTTATTAATTGCCAATTACTACATGAAGTGCTTTACACAGACCATTTCATTTCTTTTCACAGGAACTCTATAAGGTACTCCTAATATTATACCCATTTTATAACTTTGGAGGCATTCAGAGCGCCCCTCCCCCCCCCAAGGTTACACATGTTGTTGGCTGGTGGAGCTGGAATTTGTACATAGGTTGTTTTGTTCTGGAAGCTTTTCACAGGAACTCTATAAGGTACTTCTAATATTATCCCCATTTTATAACTTTGGAGGCATTCAGAGCCCTCCCCAAGGTTACACATGTTGTTGGCTGGCGGAGCTGGAATTTGTACATAGGTTGTTTTGTTCTGGAACCAGTGTTCTTAACCATCCTGCTACATTATCTCCCAATAAACATACCAATGATTCTATAATTTTCAAAAGAATATCACCACACACTTGTTCAGAAAAGGCTGGTATAAACTGAGAGCATTCCAGAGACTATACTTACCACAAAGTAGATAAATGTGGTTAGTCTTCCACATTTGGTAGGCATCTTTTAAGTGCTGGCACAGATACTGGCTCCTCTAGGAAGCTTCGCAAAATATCCATGAAAAATAAATTTCTCACTCTACTGTGCTTCCAAAGCACAGCAAACCACCTTCTGTCACCCACAAACCAGTGAGAACAAAGCCACTAGATCTGGCCATGGACTTGTGGGTCTTGGTGCTTAGCACAGTTCCCAGCCCATAGCAGACAGCAACCTGTGCTTGTGGAAGGCAAAAAGAAAGGGCAGAATAGGTGCCAAATGGTCAACAGATTTGGCTGCCGAAAATTTGTATGTTTTTTCTGAGACAAAAGAGATAATGAGGTGTTGGAAGTTCTGTTTGGCCAGCGAATAAGACAAACACTCTTTTAACCTCTTACGTTTTGCTGGAATCCCAATTCCTAAAACAATTAATTTTTCTCCTAGCTTTGCTGAGGTATAATTGACATATAATGTGTAAGTTTAAGGTGTGTAACATGATGATTTGATATAGGTATATATTGTGAAGTGATTGCGATAAGTTTAGTTAAAACGGTCATCACATTACATAGTTATGTGTATGGTGAGAACTTCGCAAGTTTCCTGTACACAGTATTGTTAACTATGGTCACCATGCTGTATATAAGAGCCCCATAACTTATTCATTTTATAAATGGAAGTTTGCATCCTTTGACCAACATTTCCCCATTTCCCCCACACCCCAGAACCCTGAAAACCACCAATCTACTCTATGTGTCTATGAGTTTGGACATTTTTAGATTCAATATATAAATGAGATCATATAGTTTTTGTCCTTCTCTGAGTCATTTCACTTAGCATAATGCCCTTAAGATTCATCCATGTTTTTGTAAATGGCAGTTTCATTCTTTTTTATAGATGAACAATATTCCATTACAGGTTATATATATGTTTTTACATTGTCTTCATCCATTGTTTTTTGTCCATCATTAATAGACACTTGGATTGTTTCTGCATCTTGGCTATAAAACACAAGTCTTAATGAAAAGCTTGGACAGAGATAATCAGCCATTGCAGCAGGGTGTTAAAACCTGAAAGCTAATTAATAATTTAGATTTTGGACTCACCAGCATGAAGCAAAGAAATGACTCAGGGTAAGTACAAAGCCTCCCAGGTTTTCTCAGAGAATAAACAGGGAGAAGACAGTGCTTTGTGGAAGTTCTCTAAGTGGTCCTCCACTTTCCCTGGGTTCTCTCTTCCCTTTGGTGTTTGCTCACTTTGTTTCTGCCTTCCTCAGCGATTTTTGGACACAGGAGGACAATGACTATGCCTTAACCCTTCAGATAAAATCCTACCACTAAGATGAGCTGGTATTTTCTTTATAAACCAAGGGAAAGAGAATGAACTAAAAGAAACATAAATAATATAAAAACATGTATTCAGAGTATGGGATTCTGGTCCTTAGACTCCCAGAGGATACAGCAAAGAGCTTGCTGGAGTCATAAGTTATCTCTTAGGACATATTGCTACTCTCAGTCCCAAAGGGGGAATATCATCAAGGTACTACCTGCTTTTCTCAACCAGGTTGGTGTCTGCTACCAGCATGTCTTCTTGGACACTAAGGGTTAGTTTATGTCACAATATTTATTGACCACCATGCTAGACACAGGGAATAAAACAGTCAAGACACATTCCTTACCCTGGTGGAGTTTTCAGGCTAAAGGGGTTTCAAAAAATGTAACCAAGCACTTACTATACTGTGAAGCTGTGAGTGCATCAGTGTGGAGAGAGAGAAAGTCTTTTATAGGAGATCACTTCTCAACTCCATCACCCCTATCTGGACTTCTGACCTTAACCTTCAGAGGCCATCCTATTTTGGCCCCTGCCTCCTATTCCAGCCCCTTGGGTGCCTCCCCTCCTCTACTACCTGCCTGTCCCATTTGCCACTCCCTTTTTTTATAACTTGGCTCTTCACCACAATGCATCCTCTGCATGGCCTTCTCTCCCCATCTCACCTAGTGCACTAACACTTCTCATCAGGTATCCACAGCTTTTCCATGTGGCTCTTTCTAACTACCCTGGATGGGGTCTGGATGCATGCAGGAGGCAACTGATCAATGTTTCTCTCTCTCTCTCTCCCTTCCTCTCTCTAAATCAGCGGTTCTCAACCTGCGGGTCGCGACCCCTTTGGGGTCGAACAACCCTTTCACAGGGGTCGCCTAAGACCATCGGAAAAGTTTAAGGTGTGTAACATGATGATTTGATATATGTATATATTGTGAAGTGATCGGAAAACACATATATAATTACATATTGTTTTTGTGATTAATCACTATGCTTTAATTATGTTCAATTTGTAACAATGAAATTGGTATCACCACAACATGATGAGGAACTGTAAAGGGTCGTGGCATTAGGAAGGTTGAGAACCACTGCTCTAAACCAATAAACATATCCTCCTGTGAGGGTTAAAATAAATAAATAAACAAACAAACAAACAAACAAATAAATCCTATATAACAAAAGTCTAATATGCAAATAGACCGAAAGGTGGAACAACCGAACAACCAAACAACCGGTCGCTATGACGTGCCTGACAACCAGGGGGCATGTGCAGAACATGGCGGGCGTCTGCAGTAGGAGGCAGAGCAGGGGAGCATGGCAGGCATTGGCCAGGACGGGATGGTGGAGCAGAAGAGTGGGGGTGCCAGACCAAGACGGGGTGCCAGTCGCTGTCATCAGGGCGAGCCTCTGGTGGTTACTGAAAATTCTTTGCTCCCGTGCACTGCGGTCCCACCCGGCCCTCATACCTGCTACCAGCACCAGCCCTGCTTGCACCTGCTGCCGGCACCGGAGTCTCCGCTCACACCCGCTGCTGGCACCCGGTGCCTGCCCCAATTGTTCAGCGCTATCAGTGGGTGAGAGTGGCGGCTGCCAGCCCCAATCACCCCTGAAGTCTTCTCCCCCTTCCCCTGCTCCTGAGGGGTGATCAGGGCAACAGCCACCACTCACACCTGCTGACGGCACGGGCCCCACTTGCACCCACTGCTGGCACCGGCCCCAATCACTCTGCGCAGTCAGCAGGTTGAGCAGGAGTTGGCACCAGAAGCGTGTGGGAGCGGTGGCGGCGGGAGGGGGGCTGCGGGGTCCACGGTGGGAGGGGCCGGGCAGGGGCACAGAGGATGGGCTGAGACCCGCCCTGTGCCCACCACAGGCTCATAGCCCAAAGTTCCTTTCAAGGTGCACAAATTCATGCACTGGGCCCCTAGTAAACAAACAAACAAACAAATTACTAGTGCTTTGCATTTTGTTAAAAAAAATTGTGTTTATTCTAATTTTTTAAAGTGTGTTTACTCTGATTTTATAAATGTGTTTAATCTGATTTTGTCTATCATTACTTCTAGACCATTAACTCGATGAATGTGGCCACTGTGTCCAATTCAATTATTACCACTTAACCAGGAGAGGATTACCAGGCAGTGGGGACAGCATGAGAAAGCTCCTGTCTCTGACCTCTCCTGTCAAAGAGAAATGCAAAGGGCCCCCTTGGGAACAGAGTGACACATGTAAGATACCCATCTCACATGCAGAACTTCCATAATCTCGATAGATAAAATCCTAATGCAACATTAAAAAAAATAAGTTAATGTAATCCATGATAAACAAAATATCAAAACTTTAAATAAAAACAAGGTCAGCATTACTGATTTTTCCTTTATTGGCATGCTCCAATATGGCTAGGCATGCATATCCCTGCTAACATCTACCTGCTTCATACAGCTCAACACCAAAGGACCTCTTTGGTTTCTAAATGACTTAAGAACTCATCTGTAAAGTCAACAGGGCAGTGGTGAATGGTTCATGTGGAGAGGAGTCCCCTCCCTTCCTCACAGAGAAAGAGCCTGTATCATAAAGCTTCCCATTTTATGTCTACAACATAATTATACTCTACCTATAGGACACCCATAACATACATCTAATGAGAGTAGAGATACTGAATACAGGTGTTTTGCCTGCGAATGAGCATGTTTCTGCAGAGCATAAAGGTCACTGCCTTGCAGTGTGATTCTAAATTTCATCTATTTGTTCTATAAGCAATAGTGGCTTTGCACCAGGTAGCAAGCTATTGGTCACTGGGCCACAAGCCTGGAATCATACTTTCCCCTACTGTTTTCAGAAAGTTTCCAATTTCATATGAATGTTCTCTGGCCTGCTAAGGTACCACTCTTACATAAGTAAAATCCCAACTAACACACATGGTCACAGATACCAAAGCAGCACTCCCAGCCTGTTCATTGGTGTGATTCTGACAGCTGCGTAATCAGTCCGGCCCTGTGCGCGCCCGTGGGTTAGAGCTGGACCTGTGCAGAACACCACCACACGGGGATCACGGCTACGCTTCAGCAGAGATCTGATTTCCCATACGGCGTCTCCCTTGGAAAAACATCACTCATTCACCAGATAAAACAAACATGTCAACAAGTGTCCGGAGACCAGACAAGAACTTAATTATCTACCCTCTTTTTAATAGGTGGATTCAATATTTATGCCTCCATTCCTCTTACCTCTGAAAGAGATACAAAACGCATTTCCCAAGACTCGCTTTACAGAGCATTGCTGAAGTTAAGCTGTGCCCAAATGTCAGAGGAAGGAATCATTGGAGGTAAAAAAGAAGACAGAACAGCTGCTTTGTAAAACTGGCTAAGAAATAGGTCTCTGGCAACAACACACCCTGGGCTAAAGACAAAACAAAAGAAAATGTATTTTTTCTTTGTTTTGAACTAACCATAGCTCCTGTCCCTTGATATTACATTCCGAAGGAGCTCTAGGCATGTAGACAAGGCAGGCAAAGTTACAGATTAACTAGCTTCTGAACCAACGGCAAGAACACATCATGTCCTACAACAGCCAGATTCCTGTTTGTGATCCCCAGGGAAACATGGGTTTGATGGTTGGCAGATAGATGACACCAAACCACTCTTGGCTGCTCCCCCAATTAGCCAAGTGAGGCAACTGCTGTACTTCCAAATGAGCAGGAAGTGAATGAGGTCCCATCTGCTCAGATTGGAAAAGTTTTGGCCAAAATTATCCATGTAGAACTTTACATTCATCCTCTCATCCAATACTTCCCAGCACGGCCTCTGCTCGGGGCATAGACAGTCAAGTTAGAGAGAGTTTCAAGGAATGTGGGGAACTTATTTAATGGAACCTGACAACAGCCCAGAAGGTAGGTACAGCCTAGCCGGTTTGGCTCAGTGGATAGACTGTTAGCCTGAGGACTGAAGAGTCCCGGGTTTGATTCTGTTTCAGGGCACTGTACCTTTACCTCGGTTACAGGCTTGATCCCCAGCCCTGGTTGGGGCATGTGCAAAAGGCAACCAATCGATGAACCTCTCACATTGATGTTTCTCTCTCTGTGTCTCTCCCCCTCCCTTACACTCTCTCTAAAAATCAATGGGAAAATATCCTCAGGTGAGGATTAACAACAAACAAACATACAAACAAACAAACAACAACAACAAAGAAGGTAGGCACACATGGAATGTTATCACTGTATTATAGAAAAGAACTCTGAGAGAGAGAGACAGGTTGGGATTTACCCAAGCTACAAAGGTGGCAAGGAGCAGATGCAGGCACCCAAAGCTACTCCTTCCTTCCATTATTCATTCTCTCCATTGTCTTTTGGCTCCAGAACACCAAGAGAGCAGCCCTCAGAGCCAAATGGAACATCCTATAAGGGTGAGGGGATGCACCAGTGTGCCAGCAATGGTTGTGAAGCCACAGTCTCTGAAGGAGCACACATCCTACTGCACACATACGCACCAATGCCGCCTCATTCAGCCACCGGGCCTTCTGGAGTTGTGCTCTAACAGGACTTCGGACAGGTGGGCCGATCGCCCTCGGCAGTAATGGTCACAAGACTGAAACACAGGGTTGTCTGCATTTCACTTGTCAGAGGATGCCTTTTTGATGTGGGGAAATATAACCAACTGTCTTAGCACATTATAGGAAATAGTCACAAATTTGTTTAAATTCAAATTTAGCAAGTTATGAAGAGCCTGGGCTTGGCCCCTAGAGGGCACATACATTGCTGGCTGATCAATCTTGTTGAATGAAGGCAATGGGCCAAACTCTGATGGGATCAGAGCAAGGACTCCAGTGCTCTCTGAAGGACTGATGTCAGCCTGCCCAGACCCAAGACCACACAGAATGGTGCTGCCTCTTGTCATTTCTCTCCCTAGTGTATTACAAGCTAACAAGGCCAACAGGTACACATCTCTGGAGAAACCAATAGAAGGTCATTTAACCTAAAAATGACAGTCGCAATGGTCCACACCATTTTGGAAATTGAGCTGGTAACGGACATAAAGGAAGGTCACTGTTATAGCTGAAAAGGGGAATGGCAGAAATAAGGGGATGCAGATAACAGTACTGGGTTTCCCAGTTTCATGGCAACTTACAGAAAACAAGCTGGATCTCACTAGTATATGAACACTCTTCCCTACTGAGTAAGCGGTGAAGAAAAACATATGTCACAGGTTCTGAAAATGTAAAGAAAATGACTCTATGGAAAATGCAGCTACCTAACCTACATACACAGGGGTACAGAGTACAAGTACATGCCAGAATCTGCAAAGAGCAAGAAAACACTGCTTCCAAATATAGATTAATGGACATTATGGCATTTATTATTCATCAGTTAGCCCTGTATAGTTCTGCTCAGCGCTGTGAGTCCCCAAGGCAAAAATATAATAAAATTCCATTAGTTAAAATATGTAAAATAACCAAGCTGGAATACCACAGTCTCCTGATAGCACTGTTTAACATAGAAGGAAAAGGAAAATCAGAAACCACTCAAAAATAAGTGATATGTTAGAGAAAATGAGAGATTTTCTTCTGGTTATAAGTAGGAGGCTTTGATGAGAAAGGTGATGGTTTTTTCTCAGCCACTAGTCAGGTGAGAGACATGGAAGACTGCTGGCTTAATTTTGACCCAGTGGTCGAAGATGTTTTAGTGTATTTTAATGTGTAATATATTCAATACAATCTTACTCTTTGAAGTTACACTGATTTGGATAAGTCATTTTCCATGGATTATATTTTAAGGTAAGGATATCCATTGATGTTCACTGATCAGCTTTTCTTCTTCGTTTCTCTGGGCAACCAAAGTGGACCAGGGTCTCTTTGCAAGGCAACTCACAGGCAGTGACCACAGGCTCCCCAGAGTGATCCCAACCATGAAATTGTCCTGCTAGCTTCTCAGAGCTCATGGGACCAAGCCTCACCTGACCACACATGCTACTTGCCCTTTTCAGGTACTCTTGCATTTCCTCTCTGTTTCTGTTTTGTTTTGTTTTAATTAATCCTCAACTGAGGAGATCTTTGCATTGATTTTTACCTGGTGTTTCTGTTTTGTTTTGTTTTCATTAATCCTCAACTGAGGAGATCTTTGCATTGATTTTTTTAAAATATATATTTTATTGATTTTTTACAGAGTGGAAGGGAGAGGGATAGAGAGTTAGAAACATCGATGAGAGAGAAACATCGATCAGCTGCCTCCTGCACACTCCCTACTGGGTATGTGCCCGCAACTAAGGGACGTGCCCTTGACCAGAATCGAACCTGGGACCCTTGAGTCCTCAGGCCGATGCTCTATCCACTAAGCCAAACCGGTTAGGGCAGCATTGATTTTTACAGAAAGGAAGGTGGAGGTAGAGAGAAACATTGAACAGTTGCCTCTTGTATGAGCCCCAACCAGGGATCAAACCCATAGCTTAGGTATGTGTCCTGATCAGGAATTGAACCGCAACCTTTTGGTGTATGGGATGATGTTCCAACCAATTAGGCCACCCGGTTAGGGCACCAACCTGTTTATTTTTATTTATCATCCAAAACATGTTTCAAGGTTTTCCATGTAGCCCAGCTCACAGAGCTTTTGGCACTTCTCTGACCTCTTAGGACAGAAGTTCACAGACCCAGAGGGAAATGGGCTCAGGGGGCCAGCCCTGCAGTGACCTGTTAACAGGGTTCTTCCTAGGCTTCCTCTGCAGGGCCTGCGGGTTTGGCTTTGCTGGCCTTGCCTGTCCTCTCCTACACCTGAATTCTACTGCATTTTCCCTCCACTCTAAGGTTTGCTGCCTGGGACTGCCTCCTCCTACACCTCCCTCTGCCCAGTAAGTGGACAGCAGGTCCACCTCTGCCCTTACCTCCTACCTGCAGACCCATGCCTATCCTCTTTACTCAGAAGTTAAGATCAAGCAAAACACTTTCCCAGGCTGCATGCCAAACTGTACAAGGTAGTCTCATCATAGTGATGTTTCCATGGCACACACACCCACAAAGGACAGCTCCTAAATGTCCAGCACTGGGGATTGGCTGCGGGAATTATAGCATAACCATACAACAGAATAGTATTTAGTCATTTAGAAATGATTGTTGAGAAACATGTATTGATGGCTAACAATATTCACTAAGAAGTCCAAAAATAGGTAGCAAACAGTATGGATAGTATAATTCTATTTTTAGAACGTTTGTATATACATACATTAGGAGAAAGGTGAAAAGTTATATAAAACACATCAAGGTATTGAGCATATTTATCTCTGAGTGGTGTGATTATGGGTTTCATTTCCCCCTTCACCTTGCTTATCTATATTTTATAATTTGCCTACAATGTCCATACATTGCTTTCACAATAAGAAAATATAAATAGAAGTATTTGTGTTGGTGTTTTGCTTTTTCTTTTAAGTCATTTGAGTAGGGCAGCGGTTCTCAACCTGTGGGTCACGAACCCTTTGGCGGTCAAACAACCCTTTCACAGGGGTTGCCTAAGACCATCCTGCATATCAGATATTTACATTACGATTCATAACAGTAGCAACATTCCAGTTATGAATTAGAAACGAAAATAATTTTATGGTTGGGTCACAACATGAGGAACTGTATTTAAAGGGCCAGAAGGTTGAGAACCACTGGAGTAGGGAATGATGAGGAGGTACTTGTAGATGAGAAGATTGGAAATCACTGTTCTTGACTACAGGTTATACCACACAGGTGGCAATGAATCAGAGATTACTAATTATTTCATGTGCAAGGTCTGCCTCTCCAAGTAACCTATAAACTCCAGAATATTGTTCATTATTGTGAACAAGAGCTAATTGCTCCTGAGTATTTACCACAAGCCAGGCACTATTTTAGGCGTTTGATATGTTTTACTTATTTAATTCCCACTGTGACCCTATGATGTAAGTACTATTTTTATCTGCATCTTTATAGATGAAGAAACCAAGTGGTTGAGGACCTTGCCGGAGTCACTGAGTTAAAAAGTAGTAAAGCCAAGATTCTAGCCAAAGCCCTTCTGAAATCATTACACGGAACTGAAAGCAAAAATCTCATTTGCAAATTCTCAGATTTCAAGGATTCAAGCCACATATGCAGCTTGCTCCCCCACCTGTAACATCCTTCTATCTTTTTTCTACTTCTTTATTTTCTACTCTTATTACCCAAAACTACCTAGAGTACTATTTTAAGGAGCTTTTCCATGTTGCTTCTAGTAAGTTAACAATAAGTATCTATATACATTTGCTAAAAGGTTAAGTAACTTCCAGATCTCAAAGTAAGAAGTGGAGTTAGGGTTTGGGTCCAGTTAAATCTCACTCAAGAGTTTATGTTTTATCCAGCCCTTCAATTAATGGAATTTCTGCTGAGTAGCAGCCCAATGAAAAGACTATATTTACCAAATGACATTCTTTCCACCCAAAATGATATCATGTAACCAAGCTAGTAGAAGCAGACAATTGTCAATGTTTTCCTTGCCTTCTTGATTTGATTTCCCAGATCACTACCTACAGGAAGCCATGCTTCAGCCTGGGAAACATCAGCCCATGAATTAACAACATAATTACCATATGATATCAGCAGACACCGCACAGTAGTGAACAGGTGTCCTGGTAGAGTAAGATTAATGAAGTGACTGCAGCAGGAGCTTGTCAGAGCCTCAATTTCTGGGAGCAGAGAGAGTCATCATGTTGAAATTGCAAGGTGTGGGTAAAATGAAATTATACCCAGAGAACAAAGATCTTTTTTTTAATCCTTGCCTGAGGATATGTTTATTGATTATAGAGAGAGGAAGGGAGAGAGAAATGGAGGGAGGGAGAAAGAGAGAGAAACATCCATGTGAGAAACATCTATCCATTGCCTCCGGTATGTGCCCTGATCAGGGATCAAACTTGCAAACCTGCAACCTATGTATGTGCCCTGACTGGGAATTGTACCCACAACCGTTTTGTGTATGGGATAATGCTCCAACCAACTGAACCATCCAACCAAGGCCCAGAGAACAATCTTGAGTCTCCAGGACTATGTTCAAACTATCCCCCAAGGTTTAAAATAGAAATGCTATGATCTGCACACACTCAGAACTGAAGAAAGTATTTGGGCACTAGTTGTCATGGATATTCAGTGCTCTTCTCCCAAAGGACATATACATGTGCAGTGGTTAGTCTACAGCCACACAACCCTGACTGTTCCAATCTTGACTGAACCCAGAAGGAGAGGATTCTCAGATAGAGAGTATATGAGAATCCCAAGTTCTATACTAGTAACAGCATGGGCTCTAGCATTGAGCAGAACTGACAATGTGGAACCTTAGTCAAATTTTTCTAAACTGCCTAAGCCTTCTTTTCCTCCTCTATATGAGGAGGCAATACACAGAATGGTAAGGATTAAAAGAGATGATGCATATTAAATAGGGCTTGGTACATGGAAAACACTAAGGGTGTGTTAAGAATTACTCTTATTATCTACTTCCTAATATACACATGCACCCATATCTATTCAACTTACACTCTATTGAAATTTCTCTTGCCCTCAAAGATTAGTCCAGTGTTCTAACTAATGGGTCTCAATACCATTCTTCTACTACATCCACATTCCTAGCAGGGTTTCAATACACACCAGGTCAATTCAAGAACCTATCCTAAACAAAATTAAATTTTATCCTGACAAGGTTAAAGAAGGTTTCTATATGCCTTCCTGTTGAATTTCAGTAATTCATAAAGACTTCCATCAGCTGTGTTCCCTCTCCATTGAGTAAACCTGAATGAAACTGGAGCTGAATGAAATAAACATCAAATAAACATAAATATACAAGTAAATATCTTTTACTAACGGACTCACAGGGGCGAATGATGATGTTGGGGACAAATGAGAACTGGGTGCACTACACTCCTGGAAGCAAGGGCAGAGGAGATTCTCCCAGGAGGTCATCTTGGGATGGAGCTGCACTATTCAGAGTATTAGTCACTAGTCAATGTTGCTACTGAGTTCCTGAAATAAAGCTAGTGTGAATTGAGATGTGTTGCAAGTATAAATTATGCCCGGGATTTTAAAGACTTAGTAGAAAAAAAAGATGTAAAGTGTGTTATTACTAACTTTTATATTTTGGATATAGTGAGTTCATAGAATATACTATTAAAACTATTTTCACCTTTTTCTTACCCTTTTTACTAGAACATTTAAAATTATATATGTTGTTGGCAATATGCCTATTGGACAGTGCTATTGTAGACCATGAGGTCCACAAATCATACATGGGTGTATATCATTTGTTGTCCTTTTAAGTACCTATTTATTTGATGGTTTCACATGTCATATATATTTTAATTTATCTTTACTGTTGAAAGTATTACAGATGTCCCTTTCCCCCCTATTAACCTCCTTTCCCTCCCCAGGCCTTCACCACACAAGGTGTTATAATGAAACAAAAGCAGAGTAGGCAATAAAATTACGCCCAGGACAAGAGAGTTCCTCAATAAATGTTAGCTATTTAGAATAGTTATTATCATGTTGAATACATTAGTTAAAGCTTAAGTGTAAATAAAGCAAAATGTTTGGTCCAGGACTTCTCAGAATACTACTCTATATTTATCTGGGATCTGATTCTCAAAGTTGGTAAGTGGCCAGTGTTTCTCAGATTTATTTGATCACACAATAATTGCATTCTTTTTGTTTTTTGAGGACCAAATAGGACTAATTTTTCCCCCAAAAGAAGTTTTGGGAAATGGCTGTAGTCTTAAAAATCTGGAGCAGTACAAAAAGATGTCTTCTACTTGGACCAGAGACTATGGAGTGTGACAAGCACACCAAAAAGGACCTAAGAAAGAGCAATAGACCATTCGGCCTTGCCTAAAATACAGAGGACGTAGTACATAATAATACATGACGAATATTTAACTTATGGCATTTAGTTTTATTAATGAAGAGTATGAAAAGCAGCATTTGAGCAATAATCTGTCTCACTATGACCCACTCACTGAAGCCAATCCCTAAGAACATCTTTTGGTTAATTTCTCGACATTCAGATCCTCTCAATACTGACTGTGGACAAGAAGAGAAGCTAATGGCCAATAATGTGAGTGGTAATGGGTAAAGATCAGTAACAAAAATAGAGATATCAACTTAGAATTGTCATGATGGATGTTTAGCAGTTAATCCCCCTGCCCTCTTTGTAGTCATTTCTATCAAGGAAGGAATATATGCTTGTTGTTCCGTTGAGCACTAACTAAATCACGCTATTCAGGTCATTGTAATACCAACCCTACTTTGGCAATTCAGAGACTTTCAGAAAATCTCTTCTCTGCCACATTCTTTACCAAATAGGTATTGATCAACCTACTCAGTGGCAAAGATGTTTATAATGCTCTTCATAAGAACAAAGGACTTCCACTCATCTACAATCATCTGTTGGTCTCTACTACTTGTCTAAATCATTCCCTTGGAGGTGTCTGTCTGAAGTCACTGTAAAATCCGTGTGTTTAAAGCTAGATTGATACTCTTGCTTTATCTTTGGGGGAAATAAGACACACTATCATTTGCATATCTTATGGCAGTAATTCTAACAACATGAAATAAAGGCCAGATTATGCCAGAGGACAAAAACACCATTACAAGAGCTCACTAGCAGACAGCATTTACAGATAGAATGCTAATGCTCATTGGTTGAGAGTGTATCTACTGCCTGCTCTGTAAGCTCCCATTGGCTGAAAGCATACATCCAAACTCAGAGCAATCAATAGACAGATAGAACTGTTTCCTAAGGGGGCTGTTCTATAGTCTCTCTTTCTCAGCCTCTTTCACTCTTGCTCTCACTCTCTCATCTGTCTATCAGTCTATGTATCTATACACACTTAAAGAAAATTTCAGAGAAAACAATGCTAAAAAGAATCAGAGTTGTTTGGAGAAGTGTTAAAAAGACATGCACTCAAAATCATATGTTGCACATTCTTTAGGCTTCTACTTGTGACCAACCTATGCTAGGCACTGTCACAGATTAGATATGTAATAAAATGAACATACACAATATCGTGGCCTTAAGTTCTTTTTGCAGCAGAAAACTTAATGTAGCCTGAAACTAACTTTTATCTCTCTTATAAAGGTGTTTTTAGTTCTCGTCCCTGTTCATTAATTGAGTTGCCACTATTCACTTCCCGCTGTTTCATGTGGCTGGTGCTACCAAGAAAATTAAAGGGAAAATGCAGTATTACATTTCAGAGGAATATCTACATACCTATGATAAGAAACATCCAAAAATGGCCATGCTCACATAACTAATGTTCACTTCCTCTCATTCAAAAAGGTTTTCTTCTTTCCTCCTTTAATGTCTTCCATAAATTTGATCTCCAGGGAATGTTGCTGCTGTTAATTAGGCATATTGAGTCCCGCTGTGCCAGAGGAAACGTAATTATTCTAATTTTCAAGGTCACAGAAACATCCAAAGGTGCAGGTTTGACAGTCCAAAGAATAATGCTAACTCAAGGGAAGCCGAGACAGGGCTTGTTATGGAAGGCTGGTTACAACCTCATTCATGGAGCACCGCTGAAGGGTCACTAGTTTCACAACCCAAATTAAATTGCTTAGGATAAACTCCCCCAGAGTGACCGCCCAATGACCTGGCCATAAAGAGGAAACACAAGAGGGGAGGGTGATTCTCTTTCCAGGGTCCCTCGAAGCTACAGCCTCTTGCAGACAGGTAGGTGCTTGTGGAGTCACTTTGCAAAACCACTTAAACTTCCTGCTCACCCACCAAGGTTTCAGCCAGGGCAACATGAAGAAGGAAAAGAAAAAAAAGTGCTCTGTATAATCTACAATAATAAAAGTGCAATGCAAATCGACCAAACGACCAAACAGTAGAACGATCATCCAGAAGACCTTCCTGGCTACCATGCTATGATACACGCAGGTGCAATGCAATTGGTCGGGGGTGGGGGCGCCATTGCCCACGATTGCCCCGCAGAGGGAGGCCCAGGCCACTCTGCAGGGCGATCAATGGGGGTCGGGGGGCTCTGTGGAACCTGGGCTGAAGCAGGCAGTGCCAGGCCAAG
>NW_005361545.1:748344-778785 GCF_000412655.1 Myotis brandtii
GGGGGGTGGCGTGAGGCAGCCAGGGCTGCGAAGGCCTACCCTTGCTTGAATTCCGTGCATCAGGCCTCTAGTCTATATATTTAAAAGCCTAATATGCAAAATGTCCCCTTGGGAGTTGGACCAACAGGGAGTTCGATAGGTCCCTATGACGTGTGCTGACCACCAGGTGGAGGCGTGGAACAAAGGAAGGCCCTGGACAGCAGCCTGGGAAGGGAGGCCCTGGCTGGCATCTGGCAGCCACTAGGGATGGACCCTACCCTTGCACAAATTTGTGCACTGGGCCTCTAGTTTTAAATAAAATCTGTTCTACAATTTTTAGGAAAAATATCTCTAGGATATATTTCAAGAGTCTGGCCTCTTTGGAAATAGAATCAAGGATCAGGATTCTATTTCCAAATTTCTTGTGGAACCCATGTCTGGAAGCCCAAGTTTACAGGATTCTTATATTTTAACTATAACTGGCCATACTGAAAGACTATTTATTACCAAACCAATGCAAATATATACAGTGAATAATATTTTGAGGGAGCCCAACCAATAAATTAACCATATTATCAGTTTAGCAGACCCACAAAAGCAAAGGATATTTTGGTTCCTAAAATTGCTATTTTGGAGGTAAGTAGACTTTGGGATTTCATGGCTTCTGAACTATAACTTCTAATTCACCCAAAAGAGGCACAATTCTAAATTCCTGCGTCTAACTCTGGGTACAAGATTAACCTTTTTCCTCCAACTTCCCAAATCTTGCTGCTACTGATTATTTCCAGCCAGATGTGGTTCATAAGGTCTCAGGGAACCAGAGGCTGTGATACTGTGTCTCCTTCTGTCTCTTTACCTAGCTCATTCCTAGGAATCTTCCAGGAAGCCTCCTATGGGAACTGCACCCATAAATCCCTCCATATACACAGCCATGAGGAAGCCAAGTTCTGAACCTGAATACAGTTGGATAGTAGGGTCCCATCCAATGGCAAACGTTTAGAGATTGCAATTGAAATGTTTAAATATTAAACATCACAATAATCACATTTTAAAGAAGGAGATTGTTTTAAAAACAAGGCCTCAAAACAGATAATGGGCCCTCCATTGGTCTGCCAATGCAACAGGTCAGGTAAGTGGTGCAGAGCTGGTTGTCACAGTCTACTGGTGCTGGGGCTGCATTCCCCTCTGACTAAGGAGGTGATCAAGGCTGGGAGACAAGACATTGGGAAGGAAGCTGGTTTCCAAGTAGACTGTGGTCTAAAAGCAAGTTTCCCAGGTGTGGCTTTCATATACCAGGTCAGAGACAGCTTTGAGAGGAAAAAGTCCACTGACCTGGATAACTTCATGAGAAGGTAGTGACCTGTATCCTGAAAGATAAGGTCTCTAGCACTTCCAACGGATTGGTAAGAGCAAAAGGACAGTTAGCCAACCTAAGGGAGGAAAAACCTGTGTCACCACATGGTTTAGTTTATGGAAAACCTTGTTTTGGATTCCAGAGGATGAGTGACCTTTCATAGATCTTTCCTATGTCAAAATGCCAGTTTTTCAATTTGGAGAAAAACTCTAAGCCTAAGGTGGAAGAGTGGAAAGACTGTATTCAAAGTTTATCTCCACGGCTAAGGAGATGGTGAAGCCTCTGCAAGGTTTTCTCTGTACCTCCGTTTCCTCATCTGAACTTTACCCTCCACTGATTCCAGGAGGATGTATTTTCCCTAAATCAACTTCTGCCTCTCTCCAACACTTAATGCATTCCATTCATCCACAGGAGGGGTGGCTCCTTGGTTTAGTACATTTGGAAAGAATAATGTACTACAGCTCTACACTGTTTCCTCTGGGAACTGAGCTACCCTCAGAGAAGCCCAATTCCACTGCCCTCCAGGGCTCAGATGCTGCTGGGGCCCAGGGTCCAGGTAAGGAAGCTTCCACTGCTGTTATAACTGGTGTGCACATCTGTCGAATTCTGGAATTAAGTCTTTGCAAGCTCATTTGGCTATGACAACAGCCTATGACCGCCAACTTAGCATCCCTACAATAAAGATGAATTCTGGCCTCCATCTTTGCTCTTTTGCTTTATTTCTCAAATTGTTCAGAACTCAGGTTGAGAGGAGTGATCCACTCGGGCCTTCCCAAAAATCTACTTCCACTGATTCCAGGAGGATGTATTTTCCCTAAACCAACTTCTGCCTCTCTCCAAGAGAGGAGTGATCCACTCGGGCCTTCCCAAAAATCTACAAAATAGACATCAAGATGTCCTGAGGAATATGAGGACTTATCTGAAGCCTCCTAATATTGAGCCCAGTCCATTGAAAGATTTCACTAACTGCTGGCCAACTCGAAATTTCATCCCCGCTACGAACTGTTGACCCACGTGGGGCTAGTGCATAGTGTGCCAGCCAGCCACACATAGCTCCAGACTTAAGACAGGGGCTGTCACCTGAGCAGCCACATGCTGCCCTTGGGAACTACCTGGGTAGAAACATCTGTGAGCCTTGTAGTACATTTTGCAGTAACAGCATGAAAATCTTAGCAGAATCCAGAGATCAGTGGCGATAAACTGGGCTTAGTGACAAGTGAAATCCCAGAGACTCTGAATGCAAAGGAGCAGGGAGAGGGAGGCGTGAAAGCAGAGTTCTGTTTTCCCAGCACACTTTCCCCAGGCAACAAGGACAATAAATTAGTGAGCATGGAGGGAGTCCAGATCTACCAAAAACCCCAGCTGTGGTTATAGGAATTTAGCACAGAGAACAAGACACACAATTCGAATCTTAAACAAACACCTTTGCTAAAAACTAGACTATGTGCTAATGTCAGAAATATGTGGACCGTTTACAGACTTTTTGTTCTGCCTGGCAAATACATTCTGTACTACTCATGCCTATCTGAATGCACATTTTGCATTTTACAGATTAACAAAGATGATAAACAATTCTTAATATAAAAAGCAACTATTTCCATGACTTTAATAACAGAACTGGCTCAGGACTTAGAATTCATAATGCCATATATGTATCTGCCCCCAGAAAACCAGAAACCTTCAGAGTCATCTTTTAAATGGAAAAGCAGACAAATCAAGGTACAATCATGAAAAAAGAGAGGGTGGGAACCTTAGCAAGAGAAAAAGTGCCCATTCAGACCTCTGGGGTTAGGTAGATTATGACAGCTAACATTTACTGAATGCTTACTTTTTGCCATATATTGTTCCAAGCACTTTCGTAAATTAATTTCCTCAATCTCCACAATAACCCCAGAAGGTAAGTGCTATTTTACCCCCATTGTATAATTAAGGGAACTGACCACAGAAAAGCAAAAAGACTTGTCCAAGGTCATACAACTAATTAGTGGCTAAGCCAAGAGCTGAGCCCAGGCCATCTTGTCCCTAGTGACTTCATTTGGCCATCTCCCATAAGCTCTCCCCCTAGCTCTGAAATGAGCTTTTAAAACTCCAATTCAGCTGAAACCGGTTTGGCTCGGTGGATGGAGCGTCGGCCAAAATGAGCTTTTAAAACTCCAATTCAATTTGAACTTCATTCTTGATCTTGCCTACCTGTCATTATGTTTGCAAGCTTTTATTCAGCATCCACCCTCTTCAAAGGTGTAAGTGCTCTAGACAGGCCTATGCTCTCTCTCCCACTGTTCACGGGGTTAGCTTTGACTAAAAGGAGCCTTTCTTTCCACTCTCCTTCCAGAAATGTTTCTACGTTCCTGACTCCTGGTCCTGGCTCACTGTGGTAGATGGACTTGCTCACCTGAAGACACTTGTTCTGGCAACTTACATAGGAAACCCTCGTCCAGATTCAGCAAAAGAAGTGTGGTTTTGTCTATTTCCAAAAAAAAGACTAGGGGAAATTCACTGCGTCTTATCCTCATTGTACCTGCATATACATGTTATACCTTGCTTTGTACATTACCATATTTCAATCTGGTGTAAATGGGATTTTAATTGTAATATTGCTTAGCTGTAATTGGGCATTTATTGGGCCATACTGACACATCTTCAAGAATTCCACCTTTATTCTGTCATTTAATCTACACCTGCTAGTTGATGTTATTGTCTTCACTATATATAAAAAAAGAGAGAGAGAGAGAGAGACTAGGAGAGGTCCATTAACATCGCCAAAGTGACTTAGGGAGTGACTATTATAGTAAGAACTTTAGTCTAAGTCAGCTTAACTCTGAAACATGTGCTTGAAACCACAACATATACATATGTGTGTATCCATACACATATATTATATGCATTGTATGTGTATATAGCAATTCCAGTTAGAGAATCTAATCTAACAATAGACAAAGATGCAAATTGACTGTACCTTCGCTACACCCACCATTGGCTAATCAGAGTGATATGCAAATTAACTGCCAACAAAGATGGCCATTAATTTGCATACATAGGCGTGAAGTGGCAGAGCGAAGACTGAAGGCAGCTCCGGCCAGAGCAGCGAAAGGCTTGCAGGCGGAAAAAAAAAGAGAGAGAGACTAGGAGAGGTCCATTAACATCACCAAAGTGACTTAGGCAGTGACTATTATAGTAAGAACTTTAGTCTAAGTCAGCTTAACTCTGAAACATGTGCTTGAAACCACAACATATATATATGTGTGTATCCATACACATATATTATATGCATTGTATGTGTATATAGCAATTCCAGTTAGAGAATCTAATCTAACAATAGACAAAGATGCAAATTGACTGTACCTTCGCTACACCCACCATTGGCTAATCAGAGTGATATGCAAATTAACTGCCAACAAAGATGGCCATTAATTTGCATACATAGGCGTAAAGTGGCAGAGCGAAGACTGAAGGCAGCTCTGGCCGGAGCAGCGAAAGGCTTGCAGGCGGCTCCGGACAGAGCAGCAAAAGTCTTGCAGGCGGCTCCGGCCGGAGCGAAGGCCTGGGTCCTGGGTGCTGGAGGAAAACTGGTGCCGGCAGCCAGGAGAACGGAAGGCCTACTGCACGAATCTTTTCATGCAACAGGCCTCTAGTATGTTAATAACAATTATTATGCTACATTCAATCAACATTTATTGGCTACCTAATTTGTTCTGCAGTTTGCCAAGCTCTAGATTTAGAGATTAGTTACAGAGAATTGTCAAACCTCAAACACCTACAACCTAGATGATTTTAAGAGATAAAATGCTAAGACATATGTGGCTGCAAATCCAGACACATCAACGTAAAGAGCCATTTGCAGATATTTACTCTGATGACTATCTGGACCCACATAGAACTATGGAAAATGTCTTTGCATAGGCAAAACACTACATATAAACATATATATGCTCCATTTGCAATGACAGGAAAATACCAGAAGGTTGAAGACTAGCATATAGTAGGCAAAATGGAAATAGTTTTTGTATTAAGATGGGCTTATAAGTACAGGCTATGGACATATGGATATTTTTATAATTTACTATAGGAGAAGATTATTACAGCAACCCACTACACTCAAGAAAAATCATACTAAATTACTTTTTTATAAGTGAAAATAAGGAACTTGTGTAAATGAGACAATAACCCTAAAATATCCATTTCATAAATTTTGACCTTGATTTTTTGATTGGGAAGCCTGCTCTAACACGATATTGGTTAGGAAACCTAAAAGCCAAGTTTGCTAGGATTAAGTCTAAAAGAGAACAAAAGAAACTGAGAAAAGGGTTTATGGGGGAGTTGATGGGTAAGTTTAGGGATGGAAGAGACTAATAACTGTTAAGATCAAGGGCTCTGGAATCAAACTGCCTCTACAATTTTTGGTCCAGGATTTTAAATAAACTACTTGACAGCTCTGCCCTGGCCTCCATTATTCCATGTGTAAAATGGGGATACTAGCATTATCACAGAGTTGTTTTAGGATTATGAATATAAATAAGCTCCTTGCTTGTTGAAGACAATACATATATTCATGCATAATTCTAAAACGCAGCCAGATTTGAGAGCTACTGACTTAAAACAGTGTAGTTTGCTAGGGCTGCTGTAACAAAGTCCCACAGACTAGATGGCTTAAAAAAACAACAGGTTTTGTTGTCTCACAGTTCTGGAGGCTGGGAAGTCCAAGATCAAGGTGTCAACAAAGTTGGTTTCTTCTGAGGCCTCTGTCCTTGGTTTGTCTTCTCCCTGTCTCCCCACATTATTGTCCCTCTGTATGCATCTGTGTCTAAATATCCCTTTTATAAAGATACCAGTCATATTGCAATAGGGTCAAGCCTAATGGCCTGGTTTCCATTTAATTAGCTCTAAAGACCCTATCTCCAAATAGTCACGTTCTGAAATGACAGGAGGTTAGGACTTCAAAACGTGAATTTGGGGAGAGGGGTGGAACACACAAATCGGCCCATAAGAGTTTATGGCTATTGAATTTTATTATGTTCCATCAAAATGACAGAACGTTTTCCTTCTAAGACACATGCCACTGAAAGGGTATAGTCATTACTTTTCAATTATGCAGTTGCTGCTAATTTCCTATTGAGAAGGGGCTTGTGCACCGACAGCTGCCACAATCGGATGTACTGAGCATTCTTATCTAACTTCTGTAAAGCTGAATCATCCATTCTTAAAAATCTGTGTGCTTCTAAGAAAATAATATCAACCATATTTTGCATTACTTTATCCCATAATATTCATGAATATCATTAAAGTCTTTTTCTTCTCAGGAAATCGGTGGACATTTTCCAACTATGTCAGAGATGAACTCTAATAATTATCTGTGTTTCAGTCTTTCTTCCCATAATTAAATTTTTATTTATCAAATTTCAATATAGCACTCATTCTGGGCAGGACCCTGGGGTTCAAGCCTTTGACAAATCTACTAGGTCACATTGTAAACTCCACATTGTACATGTAGAGCTATGAATGCAAATATGGGATAAATCGTTTGGCAGAAAAATGTAGCAGAATATCAGACTTTGAATCACAAGTTCAAAGCTCTAGCCCTGTCATTTTTTAAAGATATACGACACATAGGAAATGATACCTTTAAAAAACTGTTTCTACTTCTCCCCACCCTCCAAAAAAAACCTATTTCTTTGCTTGTGACATCAAATGTTAAATTAGATACTAACACAGAAAATCACTTTGCAAATTACAAAAGAATAAACAATTTGAAGGATATCATTATGAGCTCTTCCTCTTCCTCCTCTCCCTACTTTCTTCTTTTCCTCATCCTCCTACCACCGCCAAGAGCTTGACACTTTGGAACAAGAGATTATAAAAGTAAAGAGCTCATTGGGAAATAGCCCTCTTCCCACATACAATGGATTGGCTTCTTGCAAAGCCCTTCAGGAAGTATCTCAAAATATAATGTTTTAGACAAAAATGAAATACATGCTTCCTGCGGGACTGGCCCTGGTGACTCGCAGTATACACTGGACAATTCTCATGTGTAAGGGCCACATGGCTCTCCATCTCTAGTTTTCAACTTCTGTTCTCCGGGCCAAGTTGAGGGCTTACATCTCCCGCTGGCAACAGTTCAAAAGAATCCAGGAGAATCTGAACATTTTATAAAAACAAATTAAAAGAAAAAAAGCTAAGCTGTTAGAACAGAACACATATGCCAGGAATTTTCTCAGTAGCTCTGCACGCCTTTGACGATACAGGGCACTCGGGGACTTTCAGCTACTGACATCCATCCTTGCTCCCCAACAGCTGTGCCAAATTAAGCAAGATTATTTTTAGAAACAATAAACCAGGAAGAGCCTCTCAGAAGATTGGTTTGCTGACTTGGTTTTGCTTTCACTGATTTAGGAGATTGCAGAATTGTATCTCTGGGTTTGAAAACACAAACGGTGCCAATGTACAAGACATGGGCATCTACTTGTCTAAAGCTTTCACGTGGTTATGTCTACAATTAATTAGAGAATCAAAACAGACATAAAAGAGGAATCAATTTTTTGACAGAACGATTAATAGACAGCTCCTTGCTGGTGTTTGTTTATCACTGTTGAGTTTTCAAAGGTTCTCTCTCTATATTTCACATTTGTTATTAGAAACATTTTTTGAAAACAGAAAAGGGAAATGTTATCTGAATTTTAGAGGATGCTGAGGTTTGGTGAGATCAAGCATGTCAGCTAATAGGTCGCATGCAAGATACTAAACCTCAGGTCTTTAAAGGGGTAGCCTGAGGTTCTCCTTACTACACAAGACAGGGACAATTCCCTGTCAAGCTTCATCAGAGACGGAAGATGCATCCTGCTTTTGGTTCAGTAGTGTGAAAATATGGCCTCCCTAGGCACCAGAGCAGCAGGCAGACAGAAACACATTAAAACACATTAAATGCAGCAAATGCACGCAGCGAAGGAGCTGGACCTGTGTCATGTCTCGATGCCTTTTGCCGGCGGCCTTGCAGGTGTCTTTGCCTGACAGCTATTTTGTAAAGTGCATTAAGTCTTCATTTGCCAAGTAATTTTTCAGTTTCTTCAAGGCAGAGAGACTATAAATGTATTGATTTTATGTATTTATTTTTGGTGGCACGACACATAGCAATCTGAATATCACAGGTACACAAATATATGTCCTAAATTTTGCATGAAAAAAAAAGACTATTTCAGGACTTCAATACTGCACCGAATGCCTGATTAAAGAGGTGCACTACATTTCAAAACATCATTTATAGAATAACCCCTAGGTCGTGAATGTGCATGCAGAAGGTAGGTAATTGAAAGAAAGAATAAACTTCTAAGAGATCTTTGTAGAGTTTATTTATGTAGGTTCCATACCCAGGAAATTACTGGGGTTCTTTATGGCTAAAATACATCCTGAGGAGTTCCCCCATCTATAGTGGCTGGATCTAGAATAATTTGGTGGTTATTATTTATATTTCAAATCCTAACCAAGGTCCACTTCCGCCTGTGTGTTGGTCAAGGGACAGAAGGGGACAAGGCCTGTTTTATGGCATTTTAAACACAGGTTCCCCTAATTGGAATGAGAGGTCATTTTTAGTTTTAAATCACTGAGACGGACAGCAGATTCCCCACGTTCTGATAGGGAGCAATGAAGTGAATCTAGCAGCTAAAGACCGATATTAAAAGGCCGGCACCCACTGTGGAGTTCCAATTGGTCATACTCGTGCCTCCCCTTCAGGGGTCAGCTATAATTCACAGCCAGTGCTAAATGCTTTCAGAAGTATTTATTATCTTCCAGGCACAATTTACTGCTTTTGATTATTCATTTTTCATTACTGTGGAAAGCAAGATTAAATTGTTTCAGAAGCAACTGCTTATAGTAATCTTTCAAACACATGCTCCATGTAAAATTCTCTGTCAGGCAAATGGATATATTATAATTCCTGCTCCAAAACAGCCATCGATAAAAATAAACCAACACTAAATAAAAACAGTCCTCCAGTTCTCAAGTCCAAGATGAGATGGAAGAACACCAGCAGACAGAGAAGATACAAAGGAGCAGGTTCAGAGGACAGGTGCGGGAGGGGAAGAATGACGGAGAGTTCATTTATTAGACCCACCAAATTTATTCCATGGACATTTAATTTCAAAAGTAATTTAAATTAGCTCTTTATTTAAGTGTGGAATTAGATTACCTCTCTGTTTAACATGTCATACCCTTATGAGCTTAATAAACAGTTAAGTAGTGAGTAAGGTAGGAGTCAGACCACATCTTTGGATCCATACAAATTGCATTTTAGTGCTGGGAGAGATGGGAAACAACAACCTCATTGTACCCACAGGGGCCTGAGGCCCTGAAAGGAAAGGCAGGTATCTGAGGTCACACAATTAGCTAGTAACAGGGCCAGAACCAGAACCAATTTACAGAGCAAGCCTGTAGATTACACCTCTCCGGTCCACGCATATTAGGATGGTTTGGGGTTTGAAAGCACAATTACTACTATCCTTTTAGCAACGTATTCTTTTCCCTTTTTATTGAAACCCCCCCCCCCCTCACCAACTCCCAAGACACTGCATGGCATTCTACTTTATCTCCGTCTCACCGACTCCCAAGACACTGCATGGCATTCTACTTTATCTCCGTCTTCTCTTTCTGTTTCTTCCACTGACGCCAACAGGGACCACTCATTTAATGGAGGTACCACAACATTCTATTCTCTTCTTTTTGTTCATGCTGAAAGCTCGAGTTACAAACAGCACTGAAACTACTGCCTGAGATTTTATTTTAGCAACAGAATCACACTGCACCTGTGCATGGCAAGCTGAAAGGGCCAGCATCAGTGCCCCTGAAAGCAGTCCTCATCCAAAGATAGTCTGAGAGCTGTAGACAGGGGCTTCCTTGGCCTTCAGTTGGGGTAATTCTGAGGTGTGTTACAGTTTCTCAGAGCTCCTCAGTGGGGCTGAACTCCACTGACCCTCAGTGGTCATGGGCTTCCTAACACACCATTTACTGATTTCTTTCCCTTCCCATCTCCCTTCTTTACCCCCCTACTAATGTTTCCTGGGATCATCGCCCAGTAAATGACTCCAATTCTGCTTTTGGGAGGATGCTATAAGACAGTATCCAAACACCATGCTGTACATCTCTAATTCTGCACTCTCACTTGGGCTATTCTTTCAATTGAAAATATCTCCTTGGTGCAGATCCACCTTATCAAGGTCACCCCCCTCTTCAAGGTTCAAGGCCATCTTCATCCCTACTGATGCTCCTTAGCCACTCGCCCATAAAGATCTCCACCCATCTGAAAACTGTGTACATCTCAATAGCATACTTCAGAGGGCCTTGTATGAGGACGTGTACATGTGTATTTACTTCTACTACAATCCAAGGACTAAATGATGAGCTCCTGGAGGGCAGACACCCCGTCATATTCATTCTCGCCTCCACGGGAGCAACTGTGCTTTCCTGTGGTAGACATTCATTAAATGCCTGCTGAAAGGAGGTGAACCTTAGAAATGTCCCTAAATAAAACCATGTGTTTCTTATTGAAGGATGCTTCCTTATGGAGTGTTTTTCTTTCTTATCTCACAGGAAGACCTGGCATTCACATTGTGGAATAAATATACCTAATAAGATAGAATATATCAGAGGGAAAAATGCTAAAATACTCTCAATTCTCTGTTTTAGATCTGAGGCACTGGGGCCTGCAGATCTAAAACAGATAGTTGAGACTATTTTGCAGATAATGAAAAAAAATAGTTTTATTACTTTGAGAACTTCGGTTAATGTTTTGCAACAAAGGCTCCTATAAGTTAAGGAATTTGGATATCAGAGAATCCAAACATATTCAGCATAAAATTGAGGTTGAGTTTCTTGATGCTGAAACAAAGCAAGGCTCTCCCAGTCAGCCATATGCTACTGCAAGGATTTCTGCCTCTATCTATGTTTTTCTCAGACATGTAACCTTAACCAGATTTCAGACTCTTGGTTTCCTGAAGGTGGTATGAGCATGGAAACGCCAGCTCGGTCAGGGATCTGGTGGTTCAGCCACAATTTCCATGCCACTATAATCAACTGGTGCCCACCAGAAGCCTACAGGGCCCACGTCCTAAGTCCAGTTGCCATCGACTTGTCATGCCAAATTTATCTCAGGAAAAGCACCTCTAATCCAAGGGGATAAAAAACTGTAAATAAAAATATTAGACAACTGGGCCTTCTGTCAGTTCCTGTACTTCCTTTGCATTCTAACTGTCATGATCTTGACACAGGATATAATTTCCCACATCACAGCAATTATTAAAAAAATTGCCTATGTTCTAGATATGGATAATGGTGATGGCTGAGAAATGTACTTAATAACACAGACTTGAACACTTAAAAAATGGTTCCAATGGTAAATTTTAAGTTATGTACATTTTACTACAATAAGAAATCACCTGTGACACAACTTCACAAAAAATAACCATTGTTAACATTGTGGTTTAAATTCTTTCTGAACTTTTATGAATGAAGACATACACTTTCACACATGAATTTTTTTAGAAGATGAGATCACACTGACATAATAGTTTATGCTTTAAAAATCATTTTAGCACTATCTTGGTGATCTATGTTGAAGTTTGTTAGTTTTAAAGCATTGTTTCTGAATACTTTTGTATTCCAAATTACCAGGATGGAGGGAGGCACATTTGTACATACATTGCCAATGACATTCTATACTTTCACTTTTTAGAAAGAGGGCCTCCACTTTCTGTACATCATCATCCAGAAATGCTCTCTTAGCCCAGCTCTCTGTCGCTGTCTGTCTCTCTCTTTCACACACACACACACACACACACACTGTCATCTATTGGCCTCTCTCCCCCTCTTAGACTAATAATTGAAGTTTAAATCCCATGTCCTGGCATTCAAAACCATCCATGATCAGGTTTCAACTACTTTTTCAGAGTTTGCCTCCCCCTTCTTGCACTCATGCAACCAGGACAGAGCCAAGCTGGATCACTCCCAATGTACCATTATGACCCTCAATCCCCTGCCTCTGTTCATGTCCTTTCTTCCTGGAACATCCTCACCCACCACTGACACCTGTTGACAATGTCTTCTTTTTTTTGCAGTCCATCTCAGAGCACATTTGTTCCTGCCCTTCCCTGTACTCCATCATAATAGCTACTACTTACTGCAGTGCACTAACCAGGGGCAAGTTTATCTCATTTAATTTATAACAGGTCTGTAAGCTCAATGGAGAATATTACCTCCTGTCATATAGATGAGGACACTGAGGCTTAAAGACCTTAAAGAACTCGCCCAAGATCACATAGTTAATAAGAGGGAGGGGTGAATTCAAACACACTTCCTCTGCCTTGTTTTAATCACTACATTAAGTACCACTAGGCAAAACTTTTAACTTGGCTTTAAGTTCTCTCAGTTTAACATAAGAGATGGTAGATTAATTAGCCATGAAAGTATTTTCAACTCTGATATGCTATGAGATTTCAAGAGTTTCTTAAATATTTTATGTCCTTTGCATCCTTCACAATAACAGAGAGGTTTGTCTGCTGCCTACTCAGAACATTACTTAGGTAAATAAGATGTTGTCCTCTAAGTTCACTGGAGACAAGAATAAAAAAGTCACCACACACTGCATACATGGCATTGCTATTGCTACTCTTAATGACCAATCCATTCCCGACAATAGCAGCATAAATATTTGCCAAAAATGCACTGACCTGGCTCAAGATAGCATTGGAAAACTAGTGTCAAAAAACTACTTTTCATGCAAGACTGAAATTTCAAGACTTCCATGGCAAGGGCAAACATGCACCTTCTCTTGATTTCTTCATTTCAGGGCAGCCGTGCCACACATACTATCATCTTGGTCTATGCTCAGGAAACAAAACAATACAGAACAGAAACCAGCATAGCCAAATGGACCTGTCAGGATTGGAAACTCAGAGACAAAATGGTACATGCGGGCCTCAAAACAGACCCAGGGCATCCAGTCAGAGGCTCGCCTTGATGGGCCACATCTCTAGGACCAGGAAGCAGATTTTCATCCTTGTTCTCAGGAAGAGCCGTGCCTGCTGCCAGCCCAGCCCCTGGAGGGATTAGGAACTAGGTTAGGAAGAGCCAGGTCCTTGACACTATGCTAAGCTGACAGGCAGTGTCTGAACTCTGAAAGATAGACCCTGTTCTCTCAAGAAGGGATTCTTGTCCGAACAGAGGTAATTTGGGGTATCAAGCTAAAGGGAGAATAAAGTGGCCTTCAGGCCTGTGAATTGTTAGGCTGTGTCATAGGCAAATGAGTGCATCATTAGATGTGCTTTAATTCACACATTTATATATTCATAATCTGGGCACTACTGGACCACAGAGCTAACATGAGGCTACAAATAGTAAAAGGCTGTTTTATTCACCTAAAACCTTCAGCACTTATAGTACTAGTAATGGGAATAAAAAGGAAATGAGAAGGGAGAGAAAATTCCTAAAGACTAAAGTCCTTAAGAGATGTGTTATCACCTTGGGCTATTTCTTGGTGATGCACTAATGCCAGTTAGGACCAGTCACAGTGTAGACACCAAGGAAAAGCCACCCACTGGTATACAGAAATTTCATGTTGGAGGACACTGATGTAGATATCATTAGGGAAATCCATTAATACAAATAAAAAGAGCTTTGTTTAATGTGTACTTGTCATATACCAAGTCATGCATGAACTGCTAGAAGTAGTTTATCCAACCCTCAAAGCAACTCTGAGCAGTAGATGCTATACATCCATGCTACAAAGGAGCAAAGAGAGACATAGAAGGTTAAGCAGCTGAGGTACACAGCGAATCAGTAGAGGAGACTGACTTTTGAACTTTTGAGCTAAGATCTGCCTGGCTCAGTGCAAGGAACCAGTGTCAGGGCTCTAGAATGGCAGAGGCAGGAGAGATTCCTAGTCCCTACCTACTACTTGGGGTCTCTCCACATTGCATCATGATCAAGAGTGGTGATGCCTCTCCTAGGTGAACACAGCTTTCCTGACCACATAAATAAGGCAATCTGAAGGTTCTTCAGACTCCTCTGATGAAGATTTTACTCACTGCTGATTTAAGACATGAGCCCTTAGTGTACTTTAGATGTCAGTAGAAATGATGTAAGTAGACCTGAACATGAGATTCTCATAGCACTAGAGTCCCCCTCCATCCTCCTCTCTAAAAATCCCCTGGTGTTGCACTGGCAGTGAGAAACATGAGCATCCCCAGCAAGGCAATTTCCATTGCACTGCCAGCTCCCTCTCCTGGACTACAAGTTCTTTGAGTGCCTGACTCACCAGCCTCCATTAACCCACAGTGAAGTGAGATAGCTAAGACTGATAGTGCCTCTCTCCTGATCAGCATCCCTGAATCTCACCATCCCTGAATCTGTAACCCACAGTGAAGTGAGATAGCTAAGTGCCTCTCCCCTGATCAGCATCCCTGAATCTCACCATCCCTGAATCTAAGTTAAAGGCTCCTCTGAAAAATTAGCTTTTTGTTGCCACTTACCAAGCAGCTCATCCCTTCATGAAGGTCTCCAAAAATGCTGATGAGGTGTGGGTCCTGTCCAGCCAACCTCAGGACCCAAAGCAGACAGGGCCCGATAGGAATGCTATAATCCTCATATTCAAAATCAGCCAAGAACATATCTTTAAAAAAACACACTAAACCACAGGAAAGCTTCATTCATAAAGCTGTACATTACTGCTTTATTTACAACAATGGAAAAAATTGGAAAACAACTTGAAGGTCCAGAAGGGAAGAACTCTAAACAACTTAAATGCGACATACACACATGATGAAATTGTATGTGGATTATAAACCTAACACTTGTAAAGAGTACTTATTGTCATTGGAAAAGGTTCTATTTTTTAAAAAACAACAACACACAAACATTTTTATTTATTTCAGAGAGGAAGAGAGAGGGAGAGAGAGATAGAAACATCAATGATGAGAGAGAATCATTGATTGGCTCCCTCCTGCACACCCCCTACTGGGGATCGAGCCTGCAACCCAGGCATGTGCCCTTGACCGGAATCAAACCAAGGACCCTTGAGTCCACAGGCCAACCCTCTATCCACTGAGCCAAACCAGCTAGGGCAGTAAAGGTTCCCTTTTTAAGTCACCTGACAAAACACAAGTATATAACCAACATGGTTATATATGGAAGTATATAACCAATGAAATCTTAATTTTTAAAAGTTCCCAGAAAATAAAGAGAAGGGAAATATTCATAAGTTAATGATTATGCTGTAATATGATCAGAACTATCGTTTTTTATTTCTTCAATAACTTCCAAATTTCTCTATAAGCAATCCTTCTAAAGTTGAAGAAAATGAAAAAGGAATTCAGCACTAGGCTGACTATCAGTTCAGCAAAGATAAACTGATGAGAATTTCACTTTAACATTTTTCAGTATGGAACTCTGCAGAATTCTTTCTCCTGCTTCAAACATCCTAGCAAGGCCATGTTTCTGCTGGAGATTTCTCAGAACCTCTGTTGAAGTCGACTAAAAGGCAAAGGTACCTAATAGGTAGTTCCTGCCACTTTGTTAGAATCAAAACTTTCACAGATTCTTGAGGCACTTCAGAGCCTTCATTGTTTATCCTGGAGCAAGAGAAATGCAAGTTGCCGAATAATTATGAAGGCATTTTTGTGGCAATTTTTATAGGATAAATAGTGTGTCCAAGAAGACATGCTAATCAAGGAGCATTCTTCTCCAAACATTTCACAAAATATTTCATACAATATTTAAACACCTTTAAATATAAACAGTTACACATAGTTAAAAAGCTATCTCAATTACCAAAATGAGAAGTTAAACCTTTTTAAAAACATATTTTAAGAAGACATAAGTTCAAAACGGCAATATTCAGTAAGTTCTTTGCTAATAACTATGAAAGAAAATGAACAGCACAAAAATTTTAACAAACTGCCCAGCCTCAGCATAGCTGTGGGACACTAAAGGAAATTTCGTTGCTGTGTTCATCCACTATTTATATTCCTTAAATAAATAGTGTGCTGGTTACTTTTATATGACAATGTAACCAGAACCAAGGTTTAGCTGTCTGTCACCATGAAAGCCAAACAGATGCTGGTGAAAAAAGAAAAGTGGTTTATTCAAGTGCTAGTAACCTGAGAATATGGGAGACTCTTGTCGCAAAGCCCATCTCAACATCTCAGTGCAGGCAGAGGCTTTTATAAGGAGGGAGAGGGAAAGCAGAACAAAGAAATCAAGGGGAGGGGGTTGAAAAGTTCTTTACATGTAAACAAACACAGTCCATTCTCATAAGGATCCTGAAACTGTCAAGTGATGGTCTAGTGCAGTGATGGCGAACCTATGACACGTGTGTCAGAGGTGACATGTGAACTCATTTTTTTGGTTGATTTTTCTTTGTTATATGGCATTTAAATATATAAAATAAATATCAAAAATATAAGTCTTTGTTTTACTATGGTTGCAAATATAAAAAAAATTTCTATATGTGACACGGCACCAGAGTTAAGTTAGGGTTTTTCAAAATGCTGACACGCCGAGCTCAAAAGGTTCGCCATCACTGGTCTAGTGTATGTCACCCTGGTCATCATCATCTGGTTTTATGGCTGAAGGTCAACAAATCTCCTAGGACTGAGATGACTGAATGTTGGAGTCTGGAGCTTCTGAAGTTAGTTCCTAGGATTCTTGTACAAACACACTAGTGGTCAGAGTCAGCATTTACAGAAATAATGTCAAAAGAATGGTGGGGTGAGTTGTAATTCCCCACTGTTACAACAACTTGGCTAGGCTATGGTGCCCACTTGTTTGATTAAACAGCAGTCTAGATGTTGTGGTGAAGGTATTTTTTATACGTGATACATAATCAAATCAGTGGACTTTGAATAGAGCAGATTACCCTCCATAATCTCAGTGGTCTTATCCAATCAGTCAAAGGCCTTAAAAGCAAAAACAGAAGTTGTCTAGGAGAGAAGTAACTGTCCTCAAATCTGCATCAAAGGAATCAAAGGAAACGTGTCTGAGTTTCAGGCTGCTGTCCTGCAGCACAAATTAGATTCAAGACTGCAACTTCAACTCTGACCTGAATCTCCAGTCTGCTTCTGGCCTGACTTACAGATTTGGATTTCAGACATGCCAGTCCCCACAATCAGGCAATCCAATTCCTTAAAAATCTCTTTCTCTCTGTCTCTTAGATAGATGATAGATAAACAAATAGATAGATCTAGACATATATCTATATAAAGATATGTGTATATATATATGTATGTATAGATAGATTTATATGTAGATCCATATATAGATGTGTGTAGATAGATAGATAGATATATAGATAGAGAGATAGATAGATTGAGTTTCTCTGGAGAATTCTAGTGCAGGCAGAGCAGAGTGACTCTATTCCTTAATTAGCTTGAGGCAGTCCCTATTTATGCCGTGTGCTGTGGTGTAATTAAGAGCCACCCCTTTCCCTCTGAAGTGTATCCTGGTTGGCATAATAAATTATATGGTCTCTTTACATGCAGAGCTGAAGAAAGATTTATGGTATTCCTAAGTAATGAGCTCTTTTCACTTATGATGTTGTTTTTCAGTCTTCTTGGTGACCCACAGTAAGATATATATCTTCTGTCACAAAACAGAACTGACCCTTATGATGTGCAATGCAATAGGCTGTTTTATGTTTTATAATATGTGTCATTTCAAATGCTTTCTGCAACCCACTAACTTCATTGCATGATCTGTGGATGGGATCATAACTCAGTTTGAAAAGCTGACTTAGAGGAATCCAGGGCTGACTGGCATTCAGTGTTGATTACTTACTTTACCCCAGGACACACTGGTGACAGTGAGGGGAGGGAGGGGAGAGACGGGCACATGTATCAGAGATTTTACTTTGTCTATACTCCACATAGCCTTCAGTGTGGGGTATATTTCTCCTAAATATAAATGAAGCGATAGTGAATGTAAATATATCATCTAGAAACATGATTCCAGATCATTTTCCTTCATTGCATCTCTACTTTCCTATGAATCCTACACACAGAGAAGAGGGAGAATGAATAACACTAGCATCCCAATGGGTTGCACTGCCTCTAGCTTCACTCTACTCCGGTCCAATTAATTTCTCTTATAGGAGAACTCATAAAGTCCAGATGCAATCATTGGCCATCAATAAATCATCGCCGACTGCCAGTGCGAGGCACAGGGCAAGGCAAAGTTTCTCCTGACGCTAAGATCCAATAGCTCTCAGCTGCAAACAGAATAAACTCCAAGCCCTATGTTTGTATTCCAGGCCCCATGCCGCAGCTTCAACTGACTTTTCAGCCTTTGTCTCTCTCACCCTTCCATGCCCAATGTAAGCATCCTATCCACATACTCACTCTCCTTTACTCCATGTGCCCTGCCAGGCTGCTCCTCTTCAAAGCCCCCTTCAGACTGCATCCCTTTCATAGGGCTTTCCAGATGCTGCCAGTGAATGAACAGGTCCCACCGCTTTAAGAAAGGATCTGGCTCAAGCATGAGGAGCTCAACTTTAACACAAGAACTTCCTCCCCATCAAAAGTTGCCCTTAGGAACTGAAAAAGTACAGGAGGGTCAGGGAAGTACAAGGAAGAGACGAAGTCAGGAAGAGAACTGGAAATGGTAGGCAACAGGGGCAGGAGACAGCACAGTCCAGTTCGGGAATGAATGGGTCAGAACTCAAACAAAGAGGAAATGGGGTTGTGGGTACAGGCTATGAAAGAGAATCGGGTGTCTCTCTTGATGGGGCAGTCAATTAAATTTGACCCGAGAGCCTCAGGAAGTGACATAAGGTTTGCTACAGGTGGGCAAAGGGCACAAGAAGTGGCCTTTCGTGCTGTCAGATCTGCATTGAAAGCTCCTTTCTGTCACTTGCTGGGTGACTCAGACAAAGGTCACCTCACCCTCTAGATCTCAGTATTTTCATTAGTCAAACCAGGAGGAAAAAGAGCAACTTATAGGCAAGGACAGCTATGATGACGCCCATGAAGGCTTAGCTTGCTTAAGGCACTCCACCTGGAGTGGGTGGGGGTGGGGCTCAGCCAACTTTTTCCCCTTCCTCTTGCATGTCCCTGGCTCCCCTCACAAACAGAAACTTGCCTCAGTCATCAACAGAACAAAAACTCAAGATACAGTCAAGAGTAAAAGAAAATACATCTTCAATGTTTTGAGGTAGATTGTCATTCAATAAAAATGCAAAATGTATTTTTAACTAAAAGACAATACTTCAGAAAGCTTCCTCTTCAAGTCTGTTTAGATACAAAATTTTAAGATCTCCAAAAATTGCTCATGCAAATTTCATAAACCCAAGTAAACACACAATTGCTCAATTACCATACACATGGTCACTTGCCAATAAAACAAGAGGAAGCTAAAAAAATATAATTCAGATGCCTTATGCATACTTAGATCCCTTCAACAACAGACTGAGACTCAACAGAGAATTAAACACCACACTGACACATTAATCTAGGACCAGATATATTTTCTAATTACTTCTGCAGACAACAGGAGCTGAATAAATGGAAACTGAATCACATCTTTTTATCTAAAAAAATAGAAAATGTTTTATAAAATGTCCAGCAGGCTCTCAGCAATAAGAAACTACTAAATAGCAAACCACAAAATTAAAACAGTTAAATTCGAAGTGATGCAAAGTGATAGTCAAGTTACAACATTAGAAGTAAAATTTGGCAAACAAAACCAAAAATTATTCTTTGAGATTTATTCAGATATATTCATCTTAAGCAAACTTCAAAGAATGTTCTGTTAGTGCATTTGAAAGACACATTTCTGTTGAGCTACACAATATCAACAGGCAGGAGAATTATCTGAGACAGGAAAACATCGACTAATGGAAAATTAGAAAGTTAATAAATGAAGTCAAACTGGGTATTTTACGAGCAATGTTGAAAATACAATTGATAGAAGTAAAACACCATGGTTATGACTAAGCATAATAAGCCGATTACTTGCCTTAAAGGCTATGTGTGATAGAAATCATTTAAATCAATTGAGTTACTGTTTCTTAGCAATTTGATAAGATGGAAAAATAGTGTAATTGAGAATCAAGTGCTCCTTTGGGAGCTTAAAAAACAAGCTAGATGGGTTGGTAAGAGCATTTTCATCTGCTTGGGTATTTTTTCCCTGTTTAAAAAGGGAAGGACAGGACTGAGTCTGTCCTTTCTTGAGTCAAGCTGGAAAGTCCTGAAATTTGTAGAATTTAAATTATTAGTAAGCATTTAGTTAAGATAGTTCTCTCTGCTCCCCGGGCTCTGTCAAAGAATTACATGCCTGGTGAGAGATTATTCTAGCCACATCTTCTGGAACTGCTGAATCCTCCCCGACTAGAGACTAAATATGAGGTCCCACTCACTATGAAATTGGGGGTAGATGAGAACAGCGGCCCTAGGATGTCTCCCTAAACTGACCATCACTATCTACACACAACCTTGGTTCCGCCTTTCCTACCACTACGTTCTTTTTGAGTGGTCAAAAAAAAAAAAAGTTCAAACACTTTTAGAAAAGCAGCAACCATAATGTATGGATTTCTCAATAAGACACCTGTTTTTACAACTTAAAATTATTAGCTACATTGTACTAAAAAATATTAAGCACTAGTAATACTTTAAGGCAGGGTTTGGCAAACTTTCTCTGTGGAAAGGGTCAAATTAAGGTTTTATGATTCAGGTAGTGGGGCAAGTACTCAACTCTGCCCTTTGTATGCCAAAAGCTGTGTCCCATTAAAACTTTATTTACAAAAGCAGACAACCAGTGTGCAGGCGAGACTTTGCTGGCCAATGCTTTTACAATCAACTATAGAAATCAGGATGGGCTTAAAATGTCAATGAACTTCCTGTGTTTCTCCTGCCTTGGCCATCTTTGAGAAAATGATTTTTCATATAAAATATTTCACACTTTTCTTAAAGACTCTAAGGTATCCTATACTCTAAGTTGGAATATGATCAAGTATCCCTTGAGCCAATGTGTGATTTTTGTCATTTAGCAAGAGGGAGGCACGAAGCCTTTCAAATAAATTTTAAGAAGTGCAAATGAAATGGACTCACTAACTCCAGATTGTCACCTATCTCACTTGAGACTGGAAGAGGGCCTGGCTTTAGTGGCAGGTATATAGCTGAAGATGAACAGATATACAACTAAATAGAGTACTGAAAAGGCAGAATGGCAAAATTCAAAATTCCACCCTTACCTTGCTAATCCAACCCTGAAGATAAGAACTGCCCCAACACACCTAGGGATTAAGGAAATCTGAGGTCTAAAGGAAATGTACTATACTCATCCTACCTTTACTTTATATCTTACTAGAGGCCCAGTGCATGAAATCCGTGCACAGGTAGGGCCCCTAGGCCTGGCTGGCGATCAGGGCTGATCAGGGCCTTCCGGCTGCGGGCCTGGGCCTCCCTTCCCCGGCTGCCAGCTGCCAGCCAGGGCCTCCCTTCGTTCCACACCACCCTCTGGTGGTCAGTGCACATCAAAGCGTGTGATAGAACTCCCAGTCGAACTCCCATGGGGACACTCTGCATATTAGCCTTTTACATATATAACTAGAGGCCTGGTGCATGAAATTCGTGCACATCAAAGGGAATTAATTAGAGGAAATATTTTAATATTGCTATTTGCCCTTTCTCTCTAATAGAAGTGTCAGAGATGAAAAAAATTTAGTAAAATGTATATGAAAATCTCCCTCTGCCAGAGTCTGGGGCACACCATGGGACCCAGAGTCAATCCCTGCCCACCCGCACTTGCCTCGAAATCGCATGAGACCCAGACCCGGCTGGCCCCACCCCCATCAAGTCCTGCAGGGGGGAGTGGTGCAGCCTCAGGTCCCCCAGCCCCAGCCCTGGGGTGGGTGGAGCGGCCTCAGGTCCTCCGGCGTTGCCTCAGGGCGAGGGCACGAGGGCACAAGGGCGTGAGGGCATGATGACTATTTGCATATTAGCTCTTCGTTATATAGGATAATTAATCTACATGAGGATCTTGGAGTGGTGCAGCCTCTGGTCCCCCAGCCCAGCCTCAGGTCCCTTGGCCTGGCCTCAGGTCCACCAGCCCCAGCCCTGGGGTGGGTGGAGCAGCCTCAGGTCCTCCGGCGTTGCCTCAGGGCAAGGGCACGAGGGCACAAGGGCGTGAGGGCATGATGACTATTTGCATATTAGCTCTTCGTTATATAGGATAATTAATCTACATGAGGATCTTCAGCTTTTTCCAAACGCTCTGCTTCAAGGCACCCTTAGAATAAGATGAACAAAAATGGGGGCCCCGTGAGTTTCCTAGATTTTTGTAGGTCAATGTGCAACTCATTACAAGGTTTCCCTGGAAGTCCAGTCTATATAAAAACATGGAAGTGCCTTAAACCACTTTTAAGAATGCCACATAGAGATGAAACAGCATCTGAGCACACCACCATGAAACACAGCAACAGAAACATTAAGCTGTCTCATAAGTTTACATTAAAAAAAAATTAGAGGTCATCCTAATGGTTGCGGTCTCTAAAGGAGTTTCCATAGAGAGCACGAACACTTTAAGGTAGGATATTAATTGGATTTAGGGAGCAAGAAGCCTGCCTGCACTCAAGGGCTTTCATTCAGTGAATCTAAGTCAGGGGTCTGGGGTGAGGATGAGTCTGAAAACTCCTTTGCTTTGTTGGTATTTTTTTTAACCTGGAGAAATGTTTGGCCCAGAAGTCTGGATATTATAAAAATGTTTTTCTCTCCTGGCCCAGTGATTTCCTAAAAGCTACAATAGGCGCATCTTTGTCTTGCAAAGCCTGAAAGCCCTGTGAAGGTAAGAACCTATACTTTGCTAGTGACGTATACCACTGAGCCAATTCCCAGCAAAGTTATGTCAGTTTAAAAAAAAACCAACAGCTTTTTGAAACAGAACTTTGATTCACAAAGAATCCAAACAAATTCCCTGAGCAAACCACATTATGCATCTGTCACTGCAGACAGGGATGTGCACTCATGGCTGGAGGGGCTCCCAGAGCAGCAGGGTCAATACACACTTCTGTTGGGTCCTAGGGTCCTTCAGGAACAGTGAGGCGGACCTGCTCTCAGTAGTCTCTTTGCCAGGTGCTCATGGCCTTCAGAAGACTGGGCGCACCGGATCACACTGGGAGGGTGACGGTGAGGATTGCAGCAGGTACAGGGTCTGAGACGCTCGGTGGTGTTAGGATGGAAACATCTATTTTCTCTTTTGGGGGATGAAAAAAGTTGTTCAACTCACTAAATTTTGTTGTTGTTATAATTACTCCTAAATATTATTTTTTAAGGTAATTTCTTCTCTAACCTAGTAAAAGCTAGCTTCTTCAGGGTCTGTATCTGCCCTGACCAGGGATCGAACCTCCAACCATTGAATATCAGGTTGATGCACCCAACTGAGCTACCGGGTCAGGCCAGAAGATGGATCTTGCCTATGTTTAAGGACAGCTATCTCTTAAAGCTCCACAGGAAGCACCAACATGCTGTGTTATCATTAGTACAGCCAGAGTCTATTAATTAATTGGTTTTTATTTTAATTTTTAATATTCTGTAAGTCTATTCTTTCCCATCAAGAGGGGTTTAAGGTACATAAAAAAACCCCATCTATGTAACTTCACCGTGCTGTGACCCTGCCCACTTTTCCATTGTATATCTTTTTCCTTTCTGGTGAATTCCTATCCACCTGACAAATTGCTTCAGATACCACTCCCCCTCGGAAGATAGCCCTGCTTCACATACCCCTCCAGGAGAGTTAGCCATGGCCTCTTCCATGCTAATTTTTTTCCTTATACATTTCTGTGGCTACACTCACTCAACACACCACTTGGTAGTAATTGATCTGCATATATGTCTTCCTATGATAGAGTAGGTTCTAGGGGAACACAGTGCATTTCTTCTCATTTTTGATATCTCAGAACCCAGCACAATACCTAAGAGGTACCCAATATATGTTTATGCTAATTTGAGTGTGCAATTCAAAATTGAGGGGTTTAATTATCCTGTTACCAGCTGAGTGTTCCCCACAGCTGCGATTTAGAAATAACTTGTATAACATGCTATAATTTTTAAAGTAAAAATTAAATAACAAAATTCCACCATGACTTCTTAAGAAGTATCAAAAGAATAGGTTATGCAAATGCAATGATGGCTAGAATTCACTTTTAACCCCCTCAAAGAGCTCATAATATCAGACAGTTGACTCGATACCCTATTTATCCTCCACTCTCTTATTACAGCCCCAAGATTGTTCTGTGTGGCTGGTTTTTCGAAGGCATGCGTCCAAGCTACCTTGGCCAGATTCCCCGGGACACTGCCTAACCTCCAGCATCTGTCGTGGTACCATCCTCTGCTCCAACCAAAGGTCAGACACATCAATCTTTCTCAGCGGGAGGTGGACAGATCTGCACCTGCGAAGAACGCTAGAGGAGCCATCAAGAGAGGTCCTGGTCAGTTTCCCCGTGTGTTTGTCCTCTGAACTAGGACCTAATAAACAAGGGCATCTCAGGCACCACTAAACAAGGTGACCTCACACCCCACTAAAATCTTATCCATCGGGCAAGGTTTCTGGGGTGGGCTGCTAAGGTGTGAAATGCTTTCAAGGAACAACATTTTATGTGAACTCTTTAGGTCTTAAGCCACATTCCTGTGTATAGTAGTTAAAGCACTGGTAGAGTTTAGAAATAATCCGCTCTGCCAGTGGCTTCCTACTTACTCTTCAGAGAATACAGCATATCCTTCTCCCCAACTACAGAAAAATGTATAAAATATACTAGGTTGAGTCTCACATTATCATTAATGTTGTTATGAGAAATGTTTTTCTTAAAAAGGCTTCAATGAGTCCTATCTAATGTGTGAAGATGTCTTGCTCTGAATTATAAGGAATAGGGATCAAAACAAAGCAAAAATTGTTATTGTGAAAGATGGATAGATTTCCCAGTATGATTGTTTATACCCCTTCTTACCGTCAGAGTGGTAGAGGCTATAACAAAACATATTTGAGGAGCCAATTTGGACCTTGCAAAGCTCACAGTACCAGGGAAACCCCCAAAGTTAGTTCTAGACTTCAGCTGCTTTGAACCATCTGAAGGCACATAGATTTGTGCCTATCAGTATTTTTGTTCCTTTCAGACACTAGAGGTGTTCTTTTTTCAACCACGGCAACCTAGCATCTTCCCTAATCACCGCCACTGAGATGTGAAGATGGAGGCAGAGGATGGTCTAGGGAGGCTTCTAGTTTCTGAAACGGGGCCCACATTAGTACGTGAAAAAAATGCAATTCTGCTGTTCTAGTGACGCAGGAGGACAGATCAGAGGCCCAAGGCATCTGTCCCCACTCCCAGGGTTCTGATTCCATGCCCACTCTGATTCAGACAGGCCAAGCACACACAAACATCTAGGCATGCAGCACCCAAGGCATGTAACAAACTAAGAAGCTGATCAGTGTGTGGACTGCCATCAGCACTCACTGCTGCATAAATTAGATCAAATGAGAACACATTTGAGATTGTGAAATGGCAGGATTATCCTAGGCTTGTAATTTACAAAGAGAACAAGTGAAACAGGCACCATGGTTATTCATGCTGAAATTGGCAGGAGAATCTATTTTCCCCCAGCAGATCAGGAAAAGAAAGTCTTGTATTTTTCAACTGGGAACGTTCTGAAGCAGAGATGTCACTGCAAAAATATTAAAATACAAGCCAAATGTATCTAAGTGAGTGTATTCTTTAGATTTTTTAAAGCCCAGTTGTGAGAGGGCAGTGTGTTTTGTTCTCCTGCTGAGAAAATTATGCTTTTATTACATACAGCTTTGTCAAGCATGTTTCCAAGAAAGAAAATCGTCCAACCCCATGTGTTGTATTTCTTCTAGGCCAAGAAGTAGCAGAGAAATACAAAACTGGTGCAATGCTTTAACAAGGTAAAATAACAAAAGACATGCTAAATTTAGAATTAAACTTTGTGAAAGTAACTACATTTTGTTTTGCAATGGAAAGCCATCAGTGCCAGGACTTGACAAAAGGGGAATCACGTAGGACGTCTAATTTTCTAATCGATTTCAAATATGTGGCATTGACCAGGTTACCAAATCCACGAAGCCTTTTTCTGGCCCTCTCCTTAAACATGGGACTCTCACTTGTTCGCTCCTGTGCTTATGAATTGGGGCTATAGGGAGTGAGGATCTTTCCCAGCTTGTTTTCAGATGGGTAAATTTTGTGGTAAGCAAGATAACTCAAAGTAAAGCCTAAGAATAGAAGACAAATAGAAATGACAAAGAGAGGGAATGATATTCCAGCTGGCAGAACAAGAAGAAATCATATGAACTGAGCAGTGAGATATCAAAAAAGCACCCATACAAGGACATTCTCAAACCCCCCTCACATAAAATGCAAAACAGACACAGAGGGTAGGTGTGGTGTCATCTGTTTCTATAGCAACAACTAAAAGGGCAACCTATGCCAACATCACCAACAGACACCATAGGTCACAGAGTTAGAGGGGAACTTGGGCCAAGAAAACTGTACCTCCTTCAGGAGACGCCCCATTGAGACCAGCCACACCTTCATCTCAACTCTGCTAAGAACATTTACTTAATCCTCAACACCCTGCAGACTCCTGTGTCAGAAATGTTCCTCTCCTGCCTGTCAGTGTATATAGAAATGATGTTCTTGGTGAAAATGTAAATGATTATATAGAAAGGTGTCTTAAATTTTCCATGTGATGCTTTTCAGCAAACCCACTCCATACTATCTCCTCTTTTATTGCTTTTAGTTCAAGCCCAAATTCTAGACAATCAGTAGAGTATGAAGGGGCCTGTTATGGCAAAGTAAACAACAGAGAAGGCCAACTCTGACAGAGGAAACTCAAAACGGAAGCTTTCCTCCATCACCTCCCCACAGAAACTTAACAAGAAGAAACTAATAAGAACACAGGGGTGTCGCTGGAGAAACTATGGCCCCATTTTACCGATACGATCTAAACACCTACTATGTTCTTCTACAGACTGTAACTACTTTATCGTCACAATCAGTATCATGATAGATGGATAGTTTTCTCCCTATTGTACAGATGAGGACAGGCCATCATGTCCAATGTCTGACCTATTGTCCCAGTAAATGTGTTTTCAAATCAGCAGGGCTCCTTGTTGACATTAATAACTGCATATTCCCAACATGATAGACTTTTAGTCTAAGAAAACACAAGAGGATAAAATAACAGATTTAAAATTTTACTAATCCCTATTTCAGCTAAATACATCAAGAAAAAAAGATAGCATGCTTTTATGTGGGAATCATGATAGTTATTGAGTCTCTGGACAACGGCCGGTACCTACATGAGTCTAAGAATCCCATAGGAGCATAATGCTAGTCCCCACAGAGTCCAAAGAGAACACATTAAAATACTACTCTACACTCTGCTTCTTCTCTAGGTAAATTCTCACAAAGGAAACTAACATGTGGGGGCTAAGATATTAATCCACTCTGCCTACAGAGGCAAAGGCCTCAGCACAGCACCAGGTTTAGTTTGGGTCTTTGTAACTTTGGAGAAATATGAAAAATTAGGGGAAAGTCCAGACAAGAGCAATGAAAATGATGAAAGAGTTGGAAGGTAAGAGAAAAGGCTGACGAATGAGGATTAATTAGCCTGGGGAAGAAAAGACGGTGGGGAACTTACTATTTGCCTTGAAATATAGCAAAGACTATTACACAAAATATAATCACCGTGATTCACAATTCCACTGAGAATGGAAGCAGAGGAAACAGCCTCATGGAAAAGCATGACAAATGGAGATTAAATGCAGAATAAATCTTTCATTCTAAGAGATGGAGGCACTAAAATAGGTGGCAGCCTAAGGACTTTGTGAACTTTGCTTTCCTGCAGTGCCTACTCATGTTCTGTAAGCTCCCCCTGACCAATTTAAACACCAGATCCCCCAAGAGCCCCAGGATTCTCTTTATGCAGTGAACAAAGCCAATATTTCTGAAATTGTAGTGAGCATCACTGTCAAAATACAGATGCCTGGATCCCAGGTCCCAGAATAGGTTCAGGTGGGGCCCATGAAATGGCATTTCCAAGAGCAGCTAATCTGCAGACACACTTTTAGAAGCAAGGAACTAGATGCAACCTTTCCCTGCTTTGCCTCTCATAAAAACACATCTGTACTTCTCTGGGCACTTGTCATTGTTCTTATACCATAGCATGTGATGTGCTTTCCTACTAGACTTTGGTTTGATCTGACTTTGACACTTCTACGGTGCCAACACCCCCTTAGCATGTTCCCTTAAAAGTGGGTCATCCTACATTGCCTAGAGTTTTTGCTGGCTTTCGTATTTTTCATGTATTTCTTTATCCTGTTTGCTGGTCTAAGTGACTCCACAGCTTTAAGACATTCCAGCCATTGCATGTGAAATTGTCACATATGCCAACTATAGCTAATGTTCACAATTAAGAAAATAAAATCTAGTGTGATATATGAAAATTTCCTTCCCATAAGGTTTATTTTTCCTCATTAGAGCAGAGTTTTGGCTTATGCTTCCAAGACTATAATCCAAGAAAATGGCAGGAAAGGAGCCATTTTTTTTATTTATTGTTTATTTTGCCTGGTTTCTGGCAGGCAGGCCAGGGAGGTCAATGAGTAAATAAGGACCTGGCACGTCTGAAAGCATGCTGGTTGCAGCTGAAGTCTGGGCCAGAAACTGATCTGGAAAATTATTCAGCAAACTCCCTGCTCCTTCCATTCAACTACCAAGCTAACTTATTCACTAAGAACTAAAAGCCAATAATGCCACAAGAATTTACACAACATCAAAAACCAGGACCCCCTAATAGAAAAATTGGAGAAATGTCTCTTGGGCTTCAAGTTAACTCAAGTTCACTTAACAAAGCTATTTGTCAGATGTATGCCCAGCACTAGGGCATCATATCATAATCTCTTGGATGTTTCTAAAGCATAGGTTAAGCTCCACTATCCCCTCATATTAGCCCCAGAGTGATTATTCTCTCTCTCTCTCTCTCTCTCTCTCTCTCTCTCTCACACACACACACACACACACACACACACACACGTACAGTGAACTTTTAGATGACCACATAGTACAATTAGCATGTATATAAGGAAGCTGGGCAGAAAACAGTACAAAGGATTTCTGACTTTTAAATGACCACATAGTACAATTAGCATGTATGTAAGGAAGCTGGGCAGAAAACAGTACAAAGGATTTCTGGGTTTGTCGAATCCCATAGCTGATGACAAAAAAGAAAAGAAAATCATAGGCCACCTTACACAGAGCAGCTATAATCATAAGCCTAAAAAAATTCTCAGGTAAAAGAAATCTAAAAAGTGCACTTTTTTTATTCCCTATGTTCTGACCCGCATTTATTCCATGCATTTTTTTCTTTTCCTAGCATCAAACAACGCCTGCTCTTTGTTACCTCTTCTTACAAATGAGTAGATAAACCAATGCACCAGCACAATTTAGCAGTCAGAAAGATGATGTCCATTCCGCTGCACTCTATTTGGGAACATTAAACCGCCAGGAGAAACACTGTCTGAGGCTAGCGTAACACAAAAGAAAATAAAAAATACAAGTACACTTCATCTCGGAGCGACTCTAAGCTGTAAGCACTACCCTGCAATCACACCGGCTCATAGCGGTGAAGTACGGTCATTATCTTATAGAACTGATCTCATTTTGCACTCACTGCCCTAAAATAAAGGGTTTCTTTTGAATATCAAATATAAGAACTGGGACTGAAAAAAAAGATAATAATTTGACAGCACTTTAAAACACAGTTCATTTTCCTCCCTCCTGTCACACTGAATAGCACCAACTGACAACTACCTCACAGGCTGAATGAATGAAAGAAGATGCATTTGCTGAGCTCAGGAAATGTCACAGACACACTGTAGTGGAGGAGTGATATTAGCTTCTTAGAGGGCTTAATACATAGGCACAAACAGCATCTTTAACGAAAATCTACAAAGGTATTGAAATGCAGCTGGAATAACATACCATGAATTTTTTTTTTCAGTACAAAGGAAGAGATTAAAAAAAATGCTTATCTCTTTGAAAGTGCCAATGATTAGGCTGTACTAATGTATTT
>NW_005361545.1:779078-845228 GCF_000412655.1 Myotis brandtii
ATATATATATAAAAACTTCATTAATTTGGGATAACAAAGAGCATATATACTGTGGTGGCCTTTATTAGCATTTGTGCTAAAATCATGAATAAGAATTTTATTTAACGCTTGGCCAGATGAGTTTAATTTGAAATACCATGAAAAGAAAGCCCAGGGAAGATGTAAAATATTTTCTCATGAGACTTATTTGCAGTGCGGAAACTAAAAACAACACTTCTATACATAATGTTTAATTCATTAACAGTTGACAGGATTATTAAAGAAAAATATTTAAAGATGGCCTTAATTTTAAAACGAAATTCTGCTGAAAATTATTCCATTTCATTTTCTCATCAAAGAAAGCCCTTAGCCTAATCCCATGATTTGGAAGAATAGAATTAGGTCTCTCTCTCATTTACTCCAATCATAAAAATGTCTTCCTTAGCATCACTATTCCATAATTTCCATTGAAGTTAATGCATTTGCTAATCCTCTCATTTTCTCAACATCACCATTTCTTCGGAAAAATCACATGTCCCATATTTGATCCAGGCTTCTGAAGATTTTTCATGCCCTCCTGGAATAACCTCCACTAATCACTGAGAGAGGCATCAATACCAAAAATGTGCCTGCAAACCTGGGGCCAGGCCTGTCCAAAGAAGGGCAGGATCCAAGTGACCATAATGTGGCAAGGAAGAAGGTAGAGGCTGGCATTTGGTACACCCCCTGTGTGCCCTGCCCTGGGCAAGTTCTTTGATACACTTATTCAATTCACTGCAATCTCACTACTCAGGCTCTGATTATTATTTGCATGATCTAGGTAGTCAGGGAGCCCACCCAACTGGCCACAACCAAAACAGCTAAACAGAGGAAAAACTGGAGTTCAAACCTGAAGCTATCCCTCTATATCAGTGGTCGGCAAACTGCGGCTCGAAAGCCACATGCGGCTCTTTGGCCCCCTGAGTGTGGCTCTTCCACAAAATACCACGTGTGGGCGCGCATGTACAGTGCGATTGAAACTTCGTGGCCCATGCGCAGAAGTCGGTATTTTGTGGAAGAGCCACACTCAAGGGGCCAAAGAGCCGCATGTGGCTCGCGAGCCGCAGTTTGCCGACCACTACTCTATTTGAACTGAAACGTGTCTCCCAAAATTCTCATATCGAAACCCTAACCCACAATATGACTATATTTGGAAATGGGGCCTACAAGGAGGAAATTAAGATTAAATGACATCAGAAGGGTAGGGCCGTGCTCTGATAGGACTAGTGTCCTTAGAAGTCTCTCATTCCCTCCCTGTCTTTTTCTCTCCCTCCCACTTTCTCCTTCCTCTCTCTCTTTCTCTCTGCACTTTCTCAGAGGAAGGGCCCTGTGAGGACAGAGCAACCATCCAGAAGCCAAGAAGAGAGCTCTCACCAGAACTGAATCATCCTGGAACTGTGATCTTAGACTGCTCAGCCTCCAGCACGTGAGAAAATAAATTGCTATTGTTAAAGAACCGCCCCCCCCCGCCGCCGCCCCGGTCTGTGGTATTTCATTATGGCAGTCCAAGCTAAGACACCCACTCTAAAGCTCTTCCCTGTCACGTTGCCTTGTGGGATGGGAAAGTTCATCCCTCAGCAATTTCTGCAGCAAATGCTTCCTTCTGATCCTCCTGGTCTTTCATTGTCTCCTTGTTAGCTGCATCCATATGAATGAAATGTGTGATTCTGCAGGAGGCTCATCGTAATTTAACAGGAATTAATGTCCTCTTATTATAAAGGCCCCTACAAGCTGCTGCTTAACAGTCAGCAACAGCGAGAATTAATTCGTGTCAAATGAACATCAAGAAAAATCCATTTGTGACCCCGAAGTCATGAAATTTAGCATAATTACACATGCTCTTGTTTGGGTAATTTTTTCTCTCCTCATTAAATTAGGAGTCTACATTAGATTTCAATCTGATCAGTCCTGACCAGTTACATGTCTGTAATCAAGGGCATTTCCTCTCAAATCAACCAGGGTTTCATAGGCAAACTACACTAAATGCATGAACATAAGCTGAGGTACAAGAGCTGAAAAACTTTTAAAATAATACATTGGTGATTATACAGAAATTCACTCATAATATTGATTCATATGTTCCCCTCAACAAATATTATTGAGTACCTACTATGTGCTAGGCAGTGTTCTAGCTATTTTGGAGATGTATGGATCAATAATGCATGAGGACAACTCTAAGTAGCTCTTTGATAACGGTACCTGTCTTTTTTCTCACTAGTGTATCCCTAGCTCTTAGCATGGCCCCTAGCACTTGATATTTGTTCTATCATCAATGGGGAAAGAACACATTTTCTAAAAAAAATAATCCTTAAGTGTTGAAAGTCAATCTCAATCTCCCTATCTTTTTCTTAAACACACTCTGCCCCTCCTACTATTTGAAATATCGCCTAAATAATTTTTTTAGCAAATAAAATCACCTGTTTAAGCCTGAGTAGAGCTAATACTCATGAGGTAGGTCTCTGGCAGCTAGAATGATTTTCAATTTCAAAAAAGTTTAGCTTTCCACAGCCCCTTGTTCTGGCCTTTTAGAATACTAAAGGAAACTTTTAAAAATCAATAAACTCAAAATGGATAAAATACTTAAATGTAAGTTTTGAAACCCTAGCAATCCTAGAAGAAAACAGAGGCAGTAAAATCACAGACATCTCTCATACCAATATTTTTGCCAATATATATCCTAAGGCAAGGGAAACAAAGGAAAAAATAAACAAATGGGACTACATCAAACTAAAGAACTTCTGCACAGCAAAAGAAACCATCAACAAAATGAAAATGGAACCCACTGTGTGGGAGAACATATTGGTCAATGATACATCTGATAAGGGGGTCATTTCCAAAATATATAAAGAACTTATACAACTCAACAACAGGAAAACAAACAATCTAATCAAAAAATGGGCAAAGGACTTGAATAGACACTTCTCCAAGAAGGACATACGGATGGTCAATAAACATATGAAAATATGTTTTCATATGTCAATGATCATCAGAGAGATGAACATTAAAACCACAATGAGATATAACTTCACAACTATCAGAATGGCTACCAGCAACAAATTAACAAACAAGTGCTGGGAAAGATGTGGAGAAAAGGGAACCCTCGTGCACTGCTGGTGGGAATGCAGACTGGTGCAGCCACTGTGGAAAACAATATGGAATAACCTCAAGAAATGTAAAATGGAACTGCATTTTGACCCAACAATTCCATTTCTGGGAATATATCCTAAGAATGCCGAAACACAAGTCAGAAAGAATGTATGTACCCTATGTTCATAACAGCACACTTTACAATAGCCAAGACCGGGAAACAGCCCAAGTGCCCTCCAGTAGACGAATGGATAAAAATGCTGTGATACATTTATACAATGAAATACTACGTGGCCATAAAAATGAGGAACTCTACCTTTTATGACAGCATGAATGGATCTGGGATTGTTATGCTAAGTGAAATAAGGCAGTCAGAGAAAGACAAATACCGTATGACCTCACTTATATGTGAAATGTTATGAACAAAATAAACTGATGAACGAAACAGAACCAGAGGCATGGATACATGGAACAGACTGGCAGCTGTCAAAGGGGAGGAGGGGCGGGGAAACTGGATGAAAGAAGGTGAAGAGATTAGCCAGAGAACATACGTATATGCATAACCCACAGACACAGACAGCAGCAAGGTGATGGTCAGAGGGAAGCAGTGGGGGCTGGGACTGGGTGGAGGTGGGAAAAGGGGGGGGATGGGGACATCTGTCATAGTGTCAACAATATAAGTAAAATTAAAAACCAATGACTTGACAATGTGATGAAGAAACAGAGGCCTCTCTAGGCTCCATAAGTAGATTCCTTGATTGATCAGGAAAAAGGCACAGACCTTGAGGAGTCTGCTGTTGCCTATAAGGATGTGTCTATTCAATCCAGGTTGGCAATCTCAGTCAACTAGATCCCAAGGCACCTGAACCTGTACACTGGGGAGCCACTGCCATGTGCTGTTTCTGGCTCCTGGGAAGGGGTTGAAATCAGTGTTCCTCCAACCAGGCTCACATGGGGCATATGACTGGAATGACTCCACATAGTTCAAAGTTATCTTTCCCTTTTTAAAAAGGGAAATTCTGGAAGTCCACTGTGATCTATACAGCATCCAGGCCAGCAAATTAATCATGTTCATGAAGCAAGGAAATCAGATTACATTTGGGGAAATGAGATTCGGTTCCCTTGGTTATTCTAATTTTGGAGCCACTAGGTGTTTATTTAAGAAAGGGAACAGTTAGTTAAGAAGGAACTTTTAAGGATCCCTCAAGTTCTAAAAATGCAATTAGAAAGGAAGTGTATAAACTGCTACTAAAATAGGGTTTATATCAGGGATTGGGGTAAACACAAGGAACCAGAAATAAAACAGCTCAGTTTTTTACACTACTAACTCCTAAAACAGTTCACTTCTACAAGACAAGACAATCTCCATAGAAACACTGACACAAAGTCATAGAACGTATGGCTCAAATGGTAAAAAGGAATCCCTTTTAAAATTTTACTGCTGCCAGGCTTAAGACCAAAAATGGAACTCTTAGTGGAGACTAAGAAGGATTTATAAGCAGCACTATATAAATCAAGCAACATGTATTAATAAACTAAGGAATGAAGCGAGGGGGTTTTCTGTTGTTGTTTTTTTTAGCTTTTGCAATAAGAAAGCATACTTCAAATTTCAGAAATGCATCTGAAATATTCAAAGTTTCAAAATGTTCATGAGTTTAACTAGGAAACTGGAAAAATTCCAAAACAAAACAATCTTTCTTAAAAAATGCAAACTATCACTGGTGATAAAGAATTTTAAATTTCTTTGCAAGTTGCCCAAGAATAGAACATTTCTAGTCACTCCCACTCCCCTCTTTCTGTGCCCCACAAATACATACTTTTCTAAAAGTTCTCCAATTGATTAATGGATCTTACTCTATAAAAACCATGTTTAGATGCCACTCCAAAGAGTGTTTGATGAGACCATGTTATAGAGCAAGTTCTTGAGAAATAACAAACCTTTCTCATGTGGACCAGGCTTGAGAAAGGCTGTGCCACAGTGAATTTCACATTTCAGCAGGAACTGTTCTAACGATGCTCCCAGGTGCAGCCTCAATGATCCCTGTGCTTCTTTAGAGCATCATGGGAAGGCATCAGGAAGGCATCCTCCCCGAGCAGAGTGATTTATATACATGTGGGGAAAGTAGAAGCAACCTCCACCCCGGGAAGTAAAGTATCTGTCAAACAGGACAGCTCTGCTCGGGGAGAAATGGCCACGGAGAACACAGGAAGAGCCAGTAAATAACAGGTGTTTTGGAGCAACTGCCAGCAAGGCAGCTTCATCCACCTGCCACACTAGGCTCTGAAGCCATGACCCACACACACACGGGGTCAGGCTGTGACCAAACACAGATGGAGGACCTCCAACGTCCACTGATTGCTCAGCGAGAAATAGTGCTGAGGACCCGACAAAGATGGATCATGTACGCTAAGTCGTCCAGGGTAGTTTACTTGAGATTACATCCTCCCAGTGATTTGTTATTCTTCCCCCTGCCTGACAAAATTAATCACTCCTTCTTCTGGGCCTCCCATACCCACTCATACATTCCACCAACAGAGCACCTGTCACAGTTTCTTTCAGTTATAGACACATCTATCTTTTTAGTTGCAAAGCTCCTTGAAAGCAGAAATCATGTCCTTTTAATACTTGTACTCTGGATGGTAGCATAGAGACTCAATATTTGTTGAATGGGGGAACAAATAAATAATTCACAGATGAAAGCTCCAAAATCTTTATCTGTTGTTTCATTATAGTATAGAATCCCAAAACAAACTTTTTCCATACTTATTTCCCACAACTCCTCAATACAAACTTTTCCCTCAACCTGGAGCAGAGTGAGCAGGACATTGGCCTTCAGGTTCCCACCTCCCGGCATTTAACAGTGCTATTGGCCTGGCCCTCAAGCCCTTGTAAATCTGCAAATGGCAGTTCAAAATTCCAAGACCTACTTCAACTCTAATTCCTTTATTTTGTCTCCCTAGACTGTGTCCACAGCTTTCATCTCTAAACTAGAGGCCCAGTGCATGAAATTCATGCACAGGGGTGAGGCTCCCTCAGCTCAGCCTACACCCTCTCCAATCCGGGACCCAAGGCCCAGTGCACGAAATTCATGCACAGGGGTGAGGCTCCCTCAGCCCAGCCTGCACCCTCTCCAATCCGGGACCCCTCGGGGGATGCCCGATCCCCTGTGGGATGGGGCCTAAACCGGCAGTCGGACATCCCGATCCCCTGTGGGATCGGGCCTACAACGGCAGTCGGACATCCCTCTCACAATCCAGGACCACTGGCTCCTAACCACTCACCTGCCTACCTGCCTGATCGCCCCGAACCACTCTGCCTGCCTTCCTGATCACCCTTAACCCCTCTGCCTGCCTGCCTGATTGCCCCTAACTGCCCCCCCTGCTGGCCTGATTGCACCTAACCACCTCTGCCTCAGACCCCACCACCATGGCTTTGTCCTGAATGAGGCCCGGACGACTGGAAGATGTCACGTTGACCTGGTCTAATTAGCATATTACCCTTTTATTCGTATAGATGCCTACTGTACTTGTGTTCTGAAATATCCACATGCTACTTAATCATATGTTGAAATTATTTGCATTTAACTTGCTTTTTCTGGGAGCCTTCTCTGTGTTCCAAAGAGCAACCCTCCTTTTTAGGAAATAAGAGAGAGTAAGAATGTCTAAGGGAAGCACAGCTAATATAAGAGAAACCCAGGAATGAAACACTTTAAGATGATGCCAAGGGTGGGAACTTAGAAGACTGGATAAAATAAAGAAGAAACAGAAACCCAAATAAAAGGTCAATGAGACATCCTGCTCAGCTACCACAATCTTTTTCTATTTGCTGCCATCATAACTTTATTTGGCCCCCATCCTCATTTTCCTTTGTCTTTATTTTTTTACATTTATCTTTATTGTTGAATGTATTACAGATGCCCCTCATTTTTCCCCCAATGACTCCCTCCACCCCACTCTTCATCACACTATTATCTGTCCATGGGTTATGAATACATCTTTCTTTTATAATATACTATAGGCCCAGTGCACATATTCGTGCACCGATGGGGTCCCTCAGCCTGGCCTGTGGGGATCGGGCTGAAACCAGCTCTCTGACATCCCCTGAGGGGTCCCAGATTGAAAGAGTGCAGTTCTCAGAATCGGGCTCCATCCTCTCTGGGTCCAGGGTGTGGGTGAAGCAGATTCAGAGCCAACAGTGCCCCAGCAGCAACCAAACCCATGGCCAATTCTGTGAGGAATGGGGCTCCCTCCTCTACTGGTCAGAGCGTCTGCCCCTTGGTTGGTGGTCATTGCACGTAATAGCTACCAGGCAAATGGTTGAATGGTTGGACAATTGCTTAGGCTTTTATATATATAGTTGTCCTTTTTGTCTTTTTTAAAATTTTTTCTTTAAAGTCTATTTTGTCTGAGTATTTCTCCTAGGCTCTCTTTTCATATCTACTTGCATGGAATACCCTTTTCCATCCCTTCACTTTCTCTGTGTCTTTTGATTAGGCTTTTGATATAGATATAAATATAGATATAGATATAGATATAGTTAGATTTTTAATTGATTTTTGAGAGAGAAGAAGGGAGAGGGAGAAAGAGAAATATGATGTGAGAGTGAAACATCAATCGGTTACCTCCCACACATGCCCTGACCAGGGATTGAACCCTCAACCCAGGCCTGGACCCTAACCCAGTATCAATCCTGCAATTTTTCCAAGTATGTCAGCGATACTCCAACCAAATGACTCACACTGGTCAGGGCTTTTTGGCTTTCTTCAGAGAAAGAATCTATATATATAAAACCCTAATATGCAGAGACCAAACAGCAGAACAACAGAACAACCGGTCGCTATGATGTGCCCTGACCACCAGGGGGTGTGCGCGGAACATGGCGGGCATTGGCAGCAGGGAGCTATGTTAAATCTACCTAACAGCATATCAACGTTATTTTTTATTTCTTTTACTGTATTTTTTATTTCTATCATTTCCTTTTGATGCTTTCTGTTTACATTACCCATGTGGGTTTGCACATTCTCTACATTTTTTCATTAAATCCTTTAACATGGTAACTGTAATTACTTTAAATTCTCTGATAATTACAAAAGCCGTGTTGTATTTGGGTCTGGTTCTGATGACTGTTTTGTTTCTTCAGATTGTGTGTGCACATGTGTGGGGTTTTTTTGTTTTGTTTTGTTTTTGCCTTTTGTCATGCCTTGGGAATTTTTTATTGAAAGTAGAATAGGAAATCTGTATAGGATAATGGTCATTGAAGTGAATAGGCCTTCAGTGTGTGAATTTATATTAACCTTTCTAGGAGGTGACCTATCTTTAATGTGTGTTGTATCTATTCGTACCTGGGGCTTCAAATTCTTATAGTGGTCTTCTTTGTTACTTCCTTTTGGCTTTGAAGTTTCCCTCTTTACTACTTCTCAAAGACAGTCTGTGCTTTTCAATTTCTTCAGCTGTACTCCATTGCTATTATTACTGGAGGCTTGGTAGTGTAGCAGTAGGGTTTAGGGGAGAAAGATATTCTCATATATTTTAATTAACTCTTAGTCTTAGTGAGCATGTCTTGGGGGAATGGCTTTCAGAAGGGTTTGATCCTTCTCCAGGAGTAGAGCTTTATTTCTGTCCTGTTCCCCTATTGGCATCCCTGGCTGTAACATTCCCAGTCTATTTCATTGACGCACTGTCTGCTCTCTCCTCTGTTGACTATGGATTTTATTTATTTATTTTCCCCTCAGGTGAAAGAGGAAGGATATAGGCTGCTGGAGGGGGGCAGGGCCAAGTTTCCTTCCCTCAGCTGGGATAAGGATTTAGGATTGCCCTGTGGAAAAGTCCTTCCCTCTGGAGACTAGGCCTTTGTTAGGTTTCACGATGCCTACTCTACCCTACTCTCTTTCTCAGCGGTATGAAAGGAGCTTTCTGGAATCCTCCCCCTGAGTACCTAGTAGGATTCCAAAGTGTAAAGCTTGTAAAGTGTGGGGACCCACTTAGACTATAGTCCCCAGGAGCTTTTCAATCTCCCACTTCTCTGCATTCAGCCTCCAGCAATTCATCAACATTGGTACTAAAATATTCTTACCAGTTTATGGGACCTAGTGTTTTCAGGTCCAGGTAATGAAATCTCAAGAATCAATTTGTCCAGTATTTTTGTTGTGGTGGTAACATCAGGAGTAACAGCTTCCAGTCTCTTTACTTGCCAGAGCTAAAGCTAAGTATCTTCTTTTTATGGTTTTAATCTTTTCAGTTTTTCTATTTCTTCCTGGGTCAATTTTAGACATTTATATATTTTACAGAATATTGTTCATTTAACTTAGATTTTCAAAATTATTGGCACACGGTTATTCATAGCATTCTCTTTGTGTGTGCATGTAGTCATAGAAATCTTTTTATTTCTACTGAAGTTAAAAATGTGTATTTTTTAATATAACTGACCTGTGTTTTCTCTCATTTGTCAATAGATTTTTCATTATTTTATTTTATTTTTTTAATATATTTTGATTTTTTTACAGAGAGGAAGGGAGAGGGATAGAGAGTTAGAAACATCGATGAGAGAGAAACATCGATCAGCCACCTCCTGCACACCCCCTACTGGGGATGTTGTCCGCACCCAAGGTACATGCCCTTGACCGGAATCGAACCTGGGACCCTTCAGTCCACAGGCCTATGCTCTATCCACTGAGCCAAACCGGTTAGGGCTCATTATTTTATTATATGTTATACTTAATTTCTACTTATCTTCCCTGTTTGTTTAGCTTATTGTTATTTACCTAATATTTAAATGTTTTAGTCTCACATTTCTTTGGGAAGAAAACTGCATAGACAATACCTTTCTCACAGAGCTGTTTATAAGAAAATGCACTTCTGATAAAGTAATGCACAAATAGAAGATGATATGACTACCTATTGCCAACACACAATACTTTGCATATCAGACACCTTCATTTTGGATACTTTCATAATTTAGCTCATGCACTATACTAGCCATTTCTCACCAGCTTACCCTCTGAGCATTCGGCCAATTTAATGAGGAGTGTGGTCTGCTGAGAGAACACTTAAAAGCAAAGTCAAAGCGTATTCCTTTCATGTAAAAGTGATCCAAGGCTAAGATAGTTACCAAAAAAAAAAGTATTTCAATTGTTTCAAGCCAGGCTGCAGACCTCCTATAAATTTCTTTGGCATTAACTTACAAAGTTAATGAAACACCACTTGGCATTTCCCAATAAAGACCCAGTGAAGATAAACATCTGCTTTTTTCAAAATTCAGCTTAACCCTATTTTGCTATTTTTGGTATCCAAAAATAATGACACAGTCAAAGAGTCACCTGCATCAGCTCTTCCACTGTGAGATGTGGGTTCTCTTCCAGACAATCACGAAGGTGCTGGAGAAGAGCCAGGAAGCTGGAGAAGAGAATATATCCCAAGTCCACTCCAGGAGCACCCTTGAAGCACAGCACACACCAAAAAATTACCTATGAAAGTGCACTTCTTTCTCCATATAGTTCTACTCCTAATGTTGGCTAGATCTGCCTTCCAAATCATAATCTAAGTCCTAAATCAGTGGTCAATGTGCAGGTCGGAGGGAATGTAGAAGGTTTAAACAAGAGGCCCGTATACCAGCGATTTTCAACCTTTTCCATCTCATGGCACACATAAGCTAATGACTAAAATTCTACGGCACACCAAAAACTACATTTTTTGCTGATCTGACAAAAAACAGGTATAATTATGTTGCATTTGTGCTGGACAGCTATTGTTGTGTTGGCTGTTGTCATTTTTTTTTCAATGTGCAGGTTGGAGGGAATGTAGAAGGTTTAAACAAGAGTCCCGTAAACCAGCGATTTTCAACCTTTTCCATCTCATAGCACACATAAGCTAATGACTAAATTTCTACGGCACACCAAAAACTACATTTTTTGCTGATCTGACAAAAAACAGGTATAATTGTGTTGCATTTGCGCTGGACAGCTATTGTTGTGTTGGCTGTTGTCATTTTTTTTAATTTCACAAACTAAGAGAAAAGAGGACAGTACCCCTGACTAAATAGTCAGGTATTGCATATTGCAAAAATTATTGAGGCACACTAGTGTGGCCACTGCAGGCACACTGGTTAAAAAATCGCTGAGAACCGATTCACATAAGTAGTTGTTAAAACCGAAACTCCCTTAATCCACCAAATCAACCATTGCTCTAGATTTCCTCTATAACATAGGTGCCAATGGCCATGTCAGACTGAAGGGTCTTGGCCAGTAGGTATTTCTGCAGGTTACCTCCATTTCTGCCCCCTCTAACTGAGCCATGTCCTCATTGAGTTCGTGCCCTAAACTGTGCATGCCAGTTTTACTTGTTAGCAACATTTTATCATTTAATTAAATATTCAGAAGCTGAAAAGATGAGTGTGAACAAAAAGAAAATTAAGCTGAATGAAAATCAAATTTTAAAAACCAGCCATCACATTAGATGTGAGCAAGATAACGGTGAAACTTTCCAGGAAAGCAGTTAACTACTTTTTTACATCAGCAGAGAAAGCTCTACTGAGAATTCTATACTCAGATTACTTTGTGTTTTTAATTCACTCCATTACATTAATTTAAAAAACCTCTAAGAGGAAACCATAAATGATAATGAGCTTTATGTAAGAAAAATGCAGTGAGATATAAACCATGGGACTCTTAAAATAACATCAACAAACAAAACTCTTGATCCAACATTAAAAGACTAGAGAATAAAAAATTAATTATATCTTGTACAGTGTGTGTGTGTGTGTGTGTGTATAAAATTGATGATAGTCCCATGTTTCATTGAATTTTTTGATTAACAGATCCTGGTCATACCAGACATAAAGGATTCTATGTAGTTTCCCTGAGCAGATTAAAAAGTACTGCTCACAATTTCCTATTCATTTTTACTTTTTTTCATTATATTTAACTTATCAAGCACCTTCTCATATTTTCTTATTAAGTCTCACCATAGACTTGTAGAGATTATATTTTCATGTTTAAAGGAGGAAACTGAAAATCAAAGACGCCAGGGTTCAAATGCATAATCACTGCCCTAAACAGTATTTTCCAATTAATGTAAAATCACTTTAGTAAGAAGCAAGGTCCATTTTTCAACGAGAGAGTAGAATAGACATTAAGGCATTATTTAAGGGTTAGTTTTTCTTATTGGTTGAATTTGTACCCCCAAAAGATATGGTGAAATCCTAATTGGGGATATCTCTAACTCCAAGACCTCAGAAAATGTGACCTTACTTGAATGTAATGTCACTACAGAGGCAGTCAAGTTGAAATGAAGTTATTAAGGTGAGCCCTAATCCAATGTGACTGGTGTTCTTATAAAAGATGCGAATCAGACACAGGGACAGATATGCACAGAGGAAGGTGATGTGAAGACATTGGGAGAAAAGGAAAAGATAGCCATGTGACTGGAGTGATGCATATACAAGCCATGGATCACCAGAGCCTGCCAAGGAACACCAGAAGCTAGGAAAAGGCAAGGAAGAATTCTCCCCTAGACTCATCAGAGAGAGCACAGCCCAAGCTGACCTTGATTTTGGCCTTCTGGCCTCCAGAACTGTGAGGCAATAAATGTCTGTAGTTTTAAGTCAACCTGTTTGTAGTAAATTGTTGCTGCCGCCCTACAATGCTGTCTTGTGAAAGCTTCTATGGAGTGGGAGTGGGAATGGGTGTGGGTGTGTATTCTGGGTCACAATGTAAATTTCGGCCTTCTGGCCTCCAGAACTGTGAGGCAATAAATGCTTGTAGTTTTAAGTCAACCTGTTTGTGGTAAATTGTTGCTGCTGCCCTAAGAAACGAATACAATGCTGTCTTGTGAAAGCTTCTATGGAGTGGGAATGGGTGTGGGTGTGGGTGTGTATTCTGGGTCACAATGTAAATTTAATTCCTCCTGTGGATTGTGGTCAAAAGGTTTGTAAAACAGTATTTCATAACCCAGGCAAATCTGTTACTGAAATCTATCTGGGCAATCCCCTAAAACAGAAGGCAGGCAAAAAAGAAAAAACAAAAACAAAACCACTCCGGATAAAGAAGAAGAGAGGTGTAGTGTTTGGGGTGGGGAATGGAGTTTTCCTGAGAAGATGGGTAGAAAGAGCAGCATGATTAAATGGAGTAGCTGGCAACTGGGTAATATACTGTGTGAGAATAACCATGTGTCCCTTGCAAGAGAAAACAAAAATAGCCGTTTTTGGCAGGTCTTTGGGGAAAGGTTTTAGCCAACCCACTTTGCATAAGTAGAAATGATTTAACCTAGCCAAAGCTTCAAAAGAAGCTATGTGAGGCGTGTTAATGATATTGGGCACTCCATCCAGACAGGGAGAAAATCAGAGTAATGGAAAAGCAGATCTTAAGGGACCCGTGCACTATTGACAACAGACGGCGGAAGACTGCTTAATATTCTTACACAATTAAACTAATTCCCTGTAAGCTTCCTTCACATACCATAAACAAGATCTCTGTATTCCTTAGAAATTAACTTTTAACATCTGGGCAAAGGTACTGCTTAATGCCCAAATCCCAAAAACCCCAGTTTTGTGTTGTTGTGTTTTTTTTACATATGCCAAACCAAAAAGCATTTTGTAGACAGTTTTAGCCTTGCTCTTGTCATGCGCATTGTGACACAGTTAAGTGGCACACAATTTCTATAACGTAGGCTCACACTATCATTGACTGAGAAAAGCTGCATTATTACCATATCTCATTTATTTATACAAGTGTGTAGCCAATGAAAGTGTCAAAGATGAAACCTAATGGCTTATTCCATTACTGAGAACAAAATAGGGAGATGGGGAAGCCTGGCATGATTTCCTCAGGAGTTGCTTTCTCATGTAATCACAGGACTTGCCATGTGGTCCCCTGGCTATTCACACCGAGCTAGAAGAGACAGCTGATTCACAACACACTTAAATACCCAACACCCACTGGCAAGAAACTACTCCCTGGTGCTACCTACATATACACTGGATCTCCCATTTCCAGCTCAGATAAGCAAGAAGATGGACTTTTAAATTCTTTTTTAAACATATTTTTATTGATTTCAGAAAGGAAGGGAGAGGGATAGAGAAATAGAAACATCAATGATGAGAGAGAATCATTGATTGGCTGCCTCCTGCCCACCCCCTACTTGTGGTGGAGGGGTGGGGGATCGAGCCCACAACCCAGGCATGTGTTCTTGGCTGGAATCGAACCTGGGGCCCTTTAGTCCACAGGCCAGCGCTCTATCCACTGAGCCAAAGCAGCTAGGGCTGGAATTTTAAATTCTGTCCCTCTAGCTCACATGATAGGCCAGGAGAGAAGCTAATAAGGTGGCAGAGCAAGGAGGGAGATGACACTTTCGATAAACAAATCAAACTTTAACATGCAGTAGCTCCATGCCTCTGGTTCCTCAGGAACAAAGCGGATTAATGAGCAGACTCCTTTCAATGAGTTTCTGAGGATTTAAGGAGATAGATGGTAACTGAAATGCCTGGCTCACAGGTGTGCTCCAGTCCCCTCAGATTTCAACCTGCACTTGTACCTGAGGGAAGCTGTCGCCCACTCCTTCCATTAACACGTATAGCGTCCGAAACATGCTGGGGACTGAGTGGGTGCCAGGGTGGGATGGTGTGAGGGAGGGAGACGGGGAAGGACACAAGGGTAGGAGCTAGTTTCCCGGAGCTGGACAAGCTCAACCCCGAAAAGGAGTGACCTGAGGCACCCAGATGAGTATACAGGACAGTAACATGGGTTCAATATGTCCACAGAAGGAGAAGCAAGGAGTCAAGAATGCCCAAGGAAGAGAACAAAGAAGGTGAAACTGAATATGGGCCATACGGATGCAAAGTAGGGAAGAGAAAAAGGCATTGGGGCGGGGGAGATAACATCTTGGTAGAAAGCAAGAAACGTGGTGAAATGTAGAGAGGCTAAAATTCAGGACTCTGGGTAGACAAAAGGTCAAAGATAAATATGCTATGAAAGACCTGGGACGAATTGCATACAGTCTTGTTTTAGAAGTTCTTATGAGCAAAAAGATACCCATGTACAGAAGGGAACTGATAGTCAATACGACGGGCAGCTATGTTTCCACAAATATAATATTTATGGAGCACCCACTGTGTGATAGGGGCAGCTCCAAGTGCTGAATACTGTCAATACCAGCAAACAAGTCAAGTGTATTTGAACTCTAATTCTTTCAGCTTCACAGAAAGACAAAACAAGAAATTGGTAAAGGATGAAAAGAATACATTGAGGGAAATTATAGAAAAAAAATTTAGTATTAAGTTGTAAAAAATATTATGTATACCACTCTCAATTAAATTAGAAAGGGTGTGGGGTTCATTCATTCATTCATTCACTAGCCAACATTCAACACCTACTGTTGAATATTGTGTGACAGGCTTCTTCTAGTCCAGCGGTCGCCAACAAGTGGTTCGCGGACCACTGGTGGTCCGTGAGGTCCAATAGGTTGGCAACCGCTGTTCTATTCAATGGGCATGGCAAAAAATAAAACAGACAAACATCGCCGCCTTACTGGGAGCGGAATCCTAGGGGCATAGTTAATGTTTACTTAATTTAAAAAGTTAGGCAAAAGTAGGAAAACTCTTACCCCTTTAAAAGATTACAAAAGCCTTCATCTGTATAGGTAGGTAAAAATACTCTATGGCACATATATTAAGGTACATAAATTATTGTTTTCTATTAATTGTGGACTGTCAAAGAAAGCCTGGAAAGATTGTACATATAATTTAAAAATGAGTTTTCTGCTCTAATTCTTGTTATATGTAGATCACTTTTAAAAAAATATATTTTTATTGATTGAACGAGAAAGGGAAGGAGGGAGAAAGGAAGGAAGGAAGGGATAATAAGAGGGAGGGAGAGAAAGAGAGAGAGAGAAACACCCGTAATGACAAATAATCACTGATTGGCTGCCTCCTGCACACCTCCAACTAGGGACTGAGCCCACAATCCAGGCTTGTGCCCTTGACCGTAATCGATCCCTGGACCCTTCAGTCCGCAGGCTGACACTCTATTCACTGAGCCAAATCAGCTAGGGCATTTGTAGATCATATGATAAAAGTTTAAACTTTTATAATCTGTTGGTGACTTAATTATACTATAATGTCTCCTAAATAAACCTTATTTGTCGATGTTATTTTTTCATTGAGTGATTTATTGTGCAACTCCTAAGTGTGCAATGCTAGTGCGTGTCTAGGGATGGGAAGAAATAGAATGTGGACCCATACCCTTAACAGGTTTATCACTTCTCGTGAGGATGAGGGGATGAATAAAACATATACATCTGAAACAACTGGGAAGCATTCCAGAGCAATTCTTGAGATATTGCAAGATAACGAGTCAGTAGCCTGTAAAATGCATGTGTTAGTGACAATGGCAAGTGGAAAACTCTTCACCAGAAGTTAGGTAACTTTTTTCAGCCCTGGATGCTGTGGCTCCGTTGGCTGAGTTCGATCCCTGGTCAGGGCACATGCCCAGGTTGCAGGCTCCATCCCCTGTAGGGGGTGTACAGGAAGCAGGGATTCAATGTTCTACTCTCACAGGGATGTTTCTCTTCCTTTCTCCCTCTCCCTTCCTCTTTCTCTAAAAATCGATTTAGAAAAATAATAAAGAAAATTTATCCTGCCTCTTAAGAAAATACCAGCTTTCAAGTGAAGCCTTTCATGCCATTCTGTTTAATGATGCTTCTCACTAACAACCAGTCAGTAGATTAGGCCTGGGAAAAATACCACTCTTTGTAATTAATTAATCCATTAATTACACTGTCAATTATTGTGAGTAAGGAGCAAATTCAACATTATTTTCAATACCGATTGTTTCAGAAATCAAAACTGCAAAACATCCCATCCTCTCCCGTTATCAAAGCCAAGCACAAGCTGTGCTTATCCCCAATGAGATGTCGGTCGTTGATCTATGATGCCTCACCCTTGAAAGACTGGGATGCGGGTATTACTGCTGATGAGAACATATGGTTTGGGTGGTTTGGCAGGCAGAATCCTGGCAGAAGAGTCTCAGAGCATCAGCAGATGCTGCCATCGCACAGACATCCAAATGGTGGCATAATTGCCGCTGCTGCTTTGACACCACATGTTTCACTGTGATGACAGAGATGCCTTTTCCTGAGAGGCTGGTGGCACAACAGAACCCCTTCCTATTTCCCGCAGACAGACACACAGGAGTGTGCACGCGTGCATACATACACACATATATACACACACACAGGCATGTGTGCATGCACATGCACACAGGTACACACAAAATTAGGTGAGGTCTGCCTTCCACAGGTCCTTCTTCCATCTCCAGGGGTGTAAAGCCAGCTGGAAAGGGAACAGCCACGGGAGAACTATTTTGTTCTTTGCTTACAAAATGGATCCTTGGGTTCCAATCAGAAAACAGGAAGTCACCACCAGTCTTTCACCAAACTCATAATCAGAGAAAAGATGGCCTGTTGGCAACTTAGAGATAGGTTCAGAGTCCCCTGGTCTCCCTACCGGCCTGCGGCACTGACAGATCCCAACAGCTCCTGTCACAAATTGCTCAGATCCATCTTCATCAGACTCATTCAGTTGGTCAGCAAATATTTACTGATCGCCTGCTATGGATCAGGAGGGGAGGGGACTGCAAGAGCCACAGCCTCAAACGAGATGAGAGGTTGGATGCTCCCCTAACTACCAAGTCACTTTCAGTCATTCATTCCACCTTTACCAAACAGTGACAGTCGGGAAACACAGTACCAAACAAGACAGACATGGTGCCTGACTCTAGCAAAGGAGTCGGCAAGATAAACTAGTGAATGTGGTGTGTTCATGCTACAGTAAGTGATGGGCTGGTTTAGAGGCCCTGGGAGTAAGGGGGCAGCACACTGAGTCCCCAGGACTAATTGGAGTTAGCCAGGGGTTAGGGGGGAGTGCGGCCAAGGCAAAGGAAGCAGACTTAGTGTCGGACAGAAATTTGTTCTGGGTCATCAAATGCCCCAAACATTAGCTCTTCAGCTGTTAAAAGGGAAAAATGGTAATACTAAATGAGAAAATGTGTTGTAAAGAACTTAGGACTAAAAAACTGATAGCCATATTATCATTACTATTGTTGTTGTTGTTGTTATTATTAACATCTACAGATGCTTGGAGGTAAGAAAATATAGAACATTCTGGAAATTTAACCTGGCTCAATTTGGCTGGAATATAATATGTATTTGTGTGTGTGTGTGTGAGAGAGAGAGAGAGAGAGAGAGAGAGAGAGAGAGAGAGAGAGAGGAGAGGGAAAGGGAGAGGGAGAGGGAGAGGGAGAGGCAGAGGGAGAGGGAGAGGCAGAGGGAGAGAGGGGGAGAAAGGAATGGAGACTAGAGGGGGATTATCTGATGGTAGATGTCTGAGTTACTTCCACCTTGAGCATGATGTTGAATGCTAATGAACAGGCACAACTGAGTCCAATCAACCGTCATCACTCCACTGGATAGAAATATAACTTCTGTATATTGTGGATTCCTCATCTATGAAAAGAGCATGAAGATACTTGTCCTGTCTATCTCAAAGAACTGCTGCTGTTAATGGATCCCATTCTGAACTCTCAGGTGCCAAGTAAAACTCAGAAAGGACAGGTAAAAGTATGAGGAAAGAGAGCCACTGTCATGCTAATTTAGATAAATCTCCAAGTTGGAGTGAGTAACTGATCTAAAAGCACAAAACTGCCAAGCCGTCTGTTTTGAGGTGTCAAACATTTGCAAAGTCCACATTCGTCATTCACTGAAGGAAAGGTAGACAAATTAATGAGCTGACAGAATACAGATCTAAACCATATACACGTAATAAGAACTCACAGTAAAGCATGCAAATTGTCTTCCCAGGGCACATGAACTAAGTTACTCTGAAGGAGTGAGGGGGAGGAATTACACTCCTGGATCTCTTACAAAGCACGGATCCAGGAACTAAGATGTCAGGCTAAAAACTGTCTTCCAACAGCCTTGGAGTTGGCCAAAGCTTGTGGACGATTCTCTCTGATTCCACTTTTCAGTCTAAACAGAAATTAAAAGAATGAGGGCCCACACAACCTGGGAATAACTGGGCTAGAAAAACTTATGGGGGACAGAAGTGTTAGGGATTTATACTCATATGCAAGGCTGCAGGAACACACTGATCCCCTGGAGGGACAGACTGGAGTCTGATTACTCTTGAGTCAAGAACTGCTCAAGGTGCAGGAGGAGCTCAGGGGCAGCTTGGTAGAGCTGGAAAGAACACAAGACTTTGCCTCACACAGACAAACCTAGAATTCAAATCTGCTGAGTTCTACCTCTTCTCAGTTATGTGGACTTATGTCACTACTCTTGAGTCAAGAACTGCTCAAGGTGGAGGAGGAGCTTGGCATGTTCTCAGGGGCAGCTTGGTAGAGCTGGAAAGAACACAAGACTTTGCCTCACACAGACAAACCTAGAATTCAAATCTGCTGAGTTCTACCTCTTCTCAGTTATGTGGACTTATGTCAATTACTTAGCTCTCTGGTGTTGTATTTGAATATTAAGTGAGTCATATGTCTGCATTAAATGCATAGTAGAGGATTTCATGGAGCCATTATAAAGATCGACAAACAAACAAACAAAAGATGGTTTCAATGGCTCCCCGTTGACCACAGGCTGAACTCTAAAGGATCGTTTCTCATTCAAGACACTCTATGCCAGAGTCTAGCCCTGACTTGTAGCTACAGGATTTAAGTACTTCCACAACAGGCACTAGGCTTTCCATGGCCATGCCTCTGCTCACTCTGCTCCCCTCCTAGGAGGCTTTTCCCACCTCATCTGTCCTCCCAGTGCCTTCCCATCCCTCAAGGTCCTGCATTGGCGCTACCTGCTCCTGCAAGCCACTTCTTCCTCTGAAATGTAGTTAGTCCTACCCAGGTGGTTCACACCAAGACTCTGCAGAATCTCAGGGCAGAGGAGGAAGCATTGGTTCTAGCAGCACTCACACAGCCATCAGTGAAGGCCCGCAGGCGGTGATGAGCAACCCGTGGTTCCTTGACACAGGTGACATCTGATGCCCATTCCAAAGGTGAAGGAGAGTAGGTGTGGGCTGGGATCCCACAGTGGTGAAGGCCCGAAGGCGGTGATGAGCAACCCTTATTGTTCAGGTGACATCTGATGCCCATTCCGAAGGTGAAGGAGAGTAGGTGTGGGCTGGGATCCCACAGATGGCCATGGATGGTGCTTGGCATGTTCTCCACACTTAGCTTTGCTCCTTTGATGTGAGGGTTAGTCCAGGTCCCACCCCATCACTGCAGGCCCAGGACCCCTCCTCACTGCTCATGCCCTAAACTAACACTCCCTCTCCCCTAGCCCCGGGATCCTCAGCTAGTCTTGGAAACTCTAGGTCTGAAGAAGAAAGCTTCTACATCTTCCTCTAGTCCCTTTCTGATGTATTAACATGGCATAAACTCTGCCCAGCTATACCAGAGACCTTCACTTTTTATCTCAGGAGCCTTTTCTTCTAACAAAAGTTAGCTCTTGAGATAAAAAAAAAACTTTGCTTTTAAAACTGTCAAATGTAAACTTCAAAAGCCTATTTTGGAAGTAAAAAAATGTTAGCCTCATTTTTTTCATTGCTTTTCTGTGGACATGCCTCCTGCTTAGAATATCCCTCATTCTGCATAAGGAAACATGAAGACCACCAACTGACTAGCAAGCCAGATGGAAGGCAGTGTGGAGAAGGAAACCTCAAAGTTTAACAACTCACAGTGTTACACGGCTTGAATACCATAGTATTTAAGAGAATAAGCACTGGAAACAAACAGACCTCACATTTACTCTGACACTAATACAGATGTGATGGCAAGGCAATTAACTTGCCTGTGCTGATTTCATCATCAATAAAAGAGAAAAGTAATAGAACTCATTTCTAACTGCTACTGTGAAGTTATGCTATAAATTACAAATTGTATAAAGTGCTTCCTTCACCCAGAATATGTCCCATCCATATCACTCAATAGAAGTGTAGTTTTATTATGCACCAGGCATTTGACAACTGAGTCGGTTCTGGCCTTACAGTATGTCTAATATCATTAGTCTTTATTATTTAAATCTATTTTTATTTCACTTTCCATGCATGTAAGTCTTCTCTCCCTAGCTGGATTTTAAAGTTCATCCACTATTTTCTCAACTGTAAAAGAGGAAAATGAATAATTTGCCTCCCAAAGTTACAAGCATTAATAGGGGTTGTAAGCATTAATAGTTCTTAGTTTGACTCTAGGACAGAGAACTGTAGTCATTACTGTTATATCCCTTTGGGCAAAAACTAAGTACCCAAGAAACTCATCTCTGAGCTTGGATCCATGAAAGAAAGGCAGGTGGCATAGGAGACACTGTCAGTACCCTGCTGATATCCCAGGGACTCTGCCATTTCAGGGTGCTCTGGAGGACTTCCCACAGCATCTCTGGGTCTGAGGGTTGGCTTTTTTTTCTGGAGCTAGAGCCATTCTGCCCACCTCATAGTACGCTGAGTGCCAGGAAATTAATTTCCCCCACCCCTCAGCAGCCCCCAAGCAATGACTGAATGCACATGGCACTGTAATACTTCAGCTCCCTCACCCCTTAGACAGAATCCTTCTGAAATGTCTTTTATACCATTTCAAAGAGTTTCTCCTCAGAATCAGTCCCAGTTATTCAATGTGGTAATAACATGTCCATTGGCCAGCAGCACTCTCTGCTTACCCCAAACAACCTCCCTAAATTCCAATTCTGGGAACCCCGAGCTAAGATATTAGCAAGCACATGCCCATCCACAGACGAGTGGATAGAAACACTGTGGTGCATATATATAATGGAATGTTATTCAACCATAAACAATAATTACTAGTAAATCTTACCATTTGTGACTAGAGGGTAGTGTGCTAAGTGAAATAAGTCAGGCAGAGAAAGACAAATGCCATGTGCTTTCACTTATATGTGGACCCTAAAGAACAGAATAAATGAACAAACAACATTGAAACAGAATCATAGACACAGAGAGCAGAGTGGTGGTTGCCACAGGGAAGGGTGGTTGGGGAACTGAGTGAAAGAGGTGGAGGGATTAAGAAGCACAAACTGGAAGTTACAAAATAATCATGGGGATGTAAAGTTCAGCATAGGGAATATAGTCAATAACATGTGATAACTATGTATGGTGCCAGTGGGGACTGGAAATATGGGGGGGTGAGGAGGGGGACACTTGGTAAAGTCTATGACTCCCTAACCACCATCAGCGATTTTCAGCCTTTTCATTTCATGGCACATATAAGCTAATTATTAAAATTCTGTGGTAAACCAAAATATATATTTTTGAAATCTGATTTAAAAAAACTGGTATGGGAGAACATATTTGCTAATGTTATCACCGATAAGGGTTTAATCTCCAACATTTATAGGGAACTCATACAATTTAACAAAAGGAAGATAAACAATCCAATCAAAAAATGGGCAACGGACCTAAATAGACACTTTTCAAAAGAGGACATTCAGAAAGCCAAGAGACATATGAAAACATGCTCAAAGTCACTAATCATCCGAGAGATGCAAATCAAAACAACAATGAGGTACCATCTCACACCTGTCAGAATGGCTATCATCAACAAATCAACAAACGACAAGTGCTGGAGAGGATGTGGAGAAAAAGGAACACTTGTGCACTGCTGGTGGGAATGCAGACTGGTGCAGCCACTATGGAAGACAGTATGGAGTTTCCTCAAAAAACAAAACATGGAACTCCCATTTGACCCTGTGATCCCACTTCTAGGAATATATCCCAAGAAACCAAAAACACCAATCAGAAAGGATATATGCACCCATATGTTCATAGCAGCACAATTCACCATAGCTAAGATCTGGAAACAGCCTAAGTGCCCATCAGTAGATGAATGGATTAGAAAACTGTGGTACATCTACACGATGGAATACTATGCTGCTGTAAAAAAGAAGGAACTCTTACAATTTGCAAAGGCATGGATGGAGCTGGAGAGCATTATGCTAAGTGAAATAAGCCAGTCAATGAAGGAAAAATACCACATGATCTCACACATTCATGGATAATAGAGACCATTACAAACTTTTGAACAATAATAGATACAGAGGCAGAGCTGCCTCAAACAGATTGTCAAAAAAAATACCAATGATCTCACTCATTTATGGATAATAAAGACCATTATAAACTGATGAACAACAATAGATACAGAGGCATAGCAGAATTGAACAGACTGTCAAACTACAGAGGGAAAGCCAGGGAGGGTTGGGGGATGGGGGCAAGAGATCAACCAAAGGACTTATATGCAGGTATAATTTTAGTTGATTTACCAAAAAAAAATAGTAATAGTAATTACCAACCCTTTTTGCTCCAAGGTGACTTTTTAAAAATTCTTTATTGTTGAAAGTATTACATGTTGCCTTTTTCCCCATTGACCTCTCCCAGCCTGCTCTAGCCCCCAGCACAGGCCCTCACCTCCCTACTCTCTGTGTCCATTGGTTATGATTATATGCATACAAGTCCTTTGGTTGATTTCTTACCCCCACCATCCCACCCTCCCATGCCTTCCATCTGAGGTATGACAGTCTGTTCGATGCTTCTATATCTCTGAATCTACTTTTGTTCATCATTTTATTCCACAAATGAGTGAGATCATTTGATATTTATCTTTCTCAGTCTGGCTTATTTCACTTAGCATAATGCTCTCCAAAAAAATAGTGATAGTAATTACCTGCCCTTTTTGCTCCAAAGTGACTTTTTAAAACAGCAGGTGCCTATATTTGGATTTCTAGTACCAAAAATTAACCAATCAGAAGCAACCTTATTATGTGATGTAACTGATACGATGCGACTCTATTATATGAACTATATATTTATGGTTCAAGACAGGGTATTCACATTGAGGCTATTGTTGTGTTGGCTGTTGTCATTTTTTAATTTGACAATTTAAGGGAAAAGAGGTCGGTGCCCCTGACTAAACAGTCAGGTATTGCATGTTTTAAAAATTCTTGTGGCACACCAGTTAAAAATCGCTGCACTAGCCTGTATTGCTGAAACCAATACAAGATAATATTGGAAGTAAACTGTAACTGAGCATTTTTAAAAAGGTAACAGGAGCACCCATGTACATTGCTTCATTGCTCACTGAGCTTCCACGGGGATGTAATATACTTATTTCTAATATGGTGATGCTAATGAACAAGGTGGTTTAGTAAAAAGAGTCTAAGTGTTAAAGTCAGGAAATCTGGATTTGGTCATGGTTTTCCTTCAAATAACTGTGTGACTCTGTGCTACATACTGAATGTTTGTGTCACCCAAATGCCTATGTTGACACCCTAGTCCCCAATGTGATGGTATGTGGAGATGGGGCCTTTGGGAGGTAATCATTGAGGTCCTACAGGTAGAGCCCTCCAGAAGGAATTATGTTCTCTTACAAAAGACAGTAGAAAGCTGGCTTCTCTCTCCCCCGTCCCCCACCAGCCACATAAGGACACAGAGAGAAGACAGCCTTCTACAAACCAGGAAGAGGACCCTCACCCAAACCCGGCCATTCTCAGACTCCCAGCTTCCAGAACTGTGAGCAAATGAATCCCTGTTGCTTAAGCCACCCAGTCTATGGTATTTTCTTAAAGCTGCCCGAACTAAGACCCCTTGAGAAAGTTTTCAATGCTCTGACTTTTAGCTTTCTTATCTGTAAAAATGGGACTGATAGCAACATCTGTGCCAGGTTGCTATTCTGAGAGTAAAATGAGAAATTTCATGCTCTACTATGGCACTTGCAGAGCCTGGCAGGGAGCAGGAAGTTGCACAGACAGGGGTCGTGCCCTGAAGGGGCTCCAGAATAGTGTAGGAGAAGAGACTCCTGCTAAGAAACTGCAACACAAAGCCAAAGAAGCAGATGCATTTGAAGAAGCACAGAAAAGCATAAAGAAAGCCCAGCTCAGGGAAAGGGACATGACCTTCAGCAAAGTTGCCATCTAGTTCAAACAAGGAAAGCAAGTCTGAGACTGCAAAATAGCACTCCCTCTGTGAAGAATTCCTCACAGTTCTCCAGGTGGTTATGCTCTGAACCCCCATGCTATTGTGGATACACTTCTTTTGCAGTACTTTTTCCTCACTGCTTTGCATTTGTTTGGAAACCCATCTTCCCCTAGAACAGTGGTTCTCAACCTGTGGGTCGTGACCCCTTTGAAGGTCGAACGACCCTTTCACAGGGGTCACCTAAGACCATCGGAAAACACATATATAATTACATATTGTTTTTGTGATTAATCACTATGCTTTAATTATGTTCAATTTGTAACAATGAAATTGGGGGTTGCCACAACATGAGGAACTGTATTAAAGGGTCGCGGCATTAGGAAGGTTGAGAACCACTGCCCTAGAAGTTATTAAGCTTCTCCAGGTCACCACTACTAGGCCCACTTGTTTTATATATGAAACCCCATCATCCCCCCACCAGGAGACGAACCACAATATCTGCTATACAATAATAAGTCCTAAATAAATGTTGTTGAGATATAACCCAATTTTCTATCTTGCCAGGTCTAAATTTATTATTATTTTTTTGTTAATCCACACCCAAGGATTTTCTTCCCTGTTGATTTTCAGAGAGAGTGAGAGGAAGAGGAGAGACAGAGAGAGAGAGAAACACCAATGTGAGAGAGACACATCGATGGGTTGTCTCCCGCACATGCCCTGACCCGGGCTGGGGATCGAGCCTGCAACTGAGGTACATGCCCTTGACTGGGAATCAAAGCCTTAAGTCCATGGGCTGACACTCTAACCACTGAGCAACTGGCTAGGGTGCCACGTCTAACTTTAGAAAGATTAAGAAAGAAATTATGGCAACATCTTCAGTTTTCTGAATATTGCTTCCCCACTATTTCTCTTCCAGGAAATATCTTGACCTCAGGCACTGGGCACCATAAAGTGAGTAAACAAATGGGTGATGAGTTATTATTCTACCCCCTCGGTGAGGGTCAGGAGATGAGGAGGAACCTCCCCTGAGAAGTATGTTAAAATGAACTGACTGAGTATTGAGGGGGAAAGGGAACCAGCATAGCCAGGCTCAGCCACAAGGAGAGGGCAGTTCTTCTAAAAACTGGCATTTCCTTCCCTTTCAAAAACAGATAAATATTCGCTTAGCATAACGCTCTTCAGTTCCATCCATCATGTTGCAAATGGTAAGAATTCCTTTATTTTTTTACAGCAGCATCATATTCCATTGTGTAGATGTACCGCAGTTTTCAAATCCACTCATCTGCTAATGGGCACTTAAGCTGTTTCCAAGTAAGCCATTCAGAGAAAGATAGCTATCACATGATCTCACTCATTTGTGGAATATAATGAACATAAATTAAGGAACCAAAATAGAACCAGAGTCATAGAAGCATCGAACAGACTGTCCAACCTATGAGAGGGTAAGAGATCAACCAAAGGATTTGTATGCATGCATATGAGCAAAACCAATGGAAACAGACAGGGAGGTGAGGGTATGTGCTGGGGGGTGGGAGCAACCGGGGAGAGGTCAATAGGGGAAAAAAGGAGACTTATGTAATACTTTAAACAATAAAGAATTTAAATTAAACAAACAAACAAAAAAAACACAGATAAATAGTTGTGACATATGCACAACACCATGCTGAAATCATAAACATTTCATTCCTTTATCTGCTTGGAGCCAAGACATCAAAACTATAGTCAGGGCTAATCTACTTCTCTCTGCTTCTAAGTGCTACCTCAAATAGCTGACAAAAAGTCCCCACGTGAACATTCCTTATTCAGAGTAATTCCCTTCACCAGAAAATACCCTTGTACTGTACTGAAAACAAGGACAGCATACCATGGTTCTTTACTGACTCGAGAATTATTCTGAGAAGACAGAACTTAAAATAAGCTAATAACACCCAAAGCTACTTCATCAGGAAAAATCCAGAGACGTATATTAATCCAACTAGAACAGTGGCTCTCAACCTTGGCTGCACATTAGAATCACCTGGGGATCTTTTTAAAATCCTGATTTCTGGGCCTCATCCTCCGGAAATTCCGTTTCTTTGTTATGGGGTGGGGCCACAAAATTAGTAACAAAGAAACAGAATTTCCGGAGGATGAGGCCCAGAAATCAGGATTTTAAAAAGATTCCCAGGTGATTCTAATGTGCAGCCAAGGTTGAGAACCACTGAACTAGAAGAAGATAATCTGCATGAAGAAGTTCATGCTTTCTGGCATCAGCTCCACAGCAGCTCCTACTCTGTGCCACTCCTATTCAGGAGCCCCATCTGATATGTCAGAGGCTCATCAAAATCCACAGTGTGACTTGGTGGTTGAGCGTCGACCCATGAACCAGAAGGTCAAGGTTCGATTCCAGGTCAGGGCACATGCCTTGGGTGGAGGGCTCAATCCCCAGCAGGGGAGCATGCAGGAGGCAGCCAATCAGTGATTTGCTTTCATCACTGATGTTTCTCTCTCTCTCCCCCTCTCCCTTCTTCTCTCTAAAATCAATAAAAACATATTTTTAAAAAACCCAAGGGTACATTATCTCCCCATCTCCACCTTAGTCTTTCTCCTATGTTTTTAATCTATATAAAAGACCTCACACCATTCCATGCACACCATAACAAGCCAGAAACTTGAGAACCGTCAACTCCATCTTACTCAGCTCACCACCACCCTTCTCCCCGGCACAGACACATCCAGTGGTTGCCAAATTCAGTGAATTCTCCCTCCTTCATAACTTGAATCAGTTCCTTCACTTCATCCCTGCTGCCCTATCCTCACTCCAGCTCCTTATTTCTGGATTTCCTACAGAGTGTCTTCCTGGCTGCAGTCTATCGCCAGACACCATAAACACCGCTGCTGGCTAGCTCTCCAAAATGCAGCTCTGATCATGTCTTTCTCTGCTTAAAAACTATCCAATGGCCATGCACCCCATTCAGCATTCACCCTAGACCTCTAGGCATGCTGAACTAAGGATGATTACTCACCGCCATGGCTTTCTCACTCTCCTCAATCTTTGTAAATGCGACTCTTGTGTCTTCAGTGTATAATAATCTCCACCTACCATGGGAGGCTAATACTAGGCCCTTATTGGGACTTGGCTCCAATTGGACCTCCTATGAGAGGGGATGCTTTGACACCACCTCTCTCCAACACACTCGCACGTGCACACTGGCTCCCACAACCCTGGCTATTGTTGGCTCACAGCATGTATCACAGCACATGATAATTCTTTGCATCACAAGTCTCTCTAACAGACTGTGACCTCTGCAAATGTCTTTGGATCTCCAGAATCAGACATAGTCCCTGCCACTCAGCAAGCACTCGGAAAATGCTTATTGGGGACTAAAATGAAGAAGGTGAATAAATGAAGGCTTCCCATTCTGCGATGAGATGATCTTGCCCCAGATCTATTACCCATAACAGTCAGGCTGCAATGGAAGCAGTTTAAACAACTGAACACACCCAGGAAACCTCTCAAGCAAAACAGCCCCTTGGGAGCTCTCCATTCAAATTGGGTACCAAGTGGCTCACCACTTACTTATTGTTTCATGCATCTTCTCCTGTCTTCTCTCTCAAGTTAAAACCACCCAAAGGCAGTGACGGACATCCATTCATTCACCGAATACCTGACAAACAGTAATCATGTGTCAGGCAATAATAATAACTTATGCTTATACAGCTCTTGCTGTGCCATGCTGGGTTAAGCAAGCTCCATTATGTTTTTAGTGTTGCTATAGGCAATGGACTAGACACCAGACATACAAACAACTTCATATCACATGGGAAACATTCCACCTAGGCATTCAATGTCTTTTCGAACAAACATTTATTGAACACTCACTATGTCCAAAGCCTTTTAAGTGTATCAAGTCATTTTCTTGAGGTAGGCATTCTACTTTTATCAAAGAAGAAACCGAGATAGCAAGAGATCAATTATTTTCCCGAAACCCCACAGATGAGAAGTGGTAGAGCTTGGATTTCAATCCAGGTAGCTAGTTTCAGAGCCCCTCATTTTATACACTAAACAAGACCAGGTCTTGCTGATTGCTTCAAAAATAACAAGAATGGTTATCTGTGAGAATAAGTGAGTTGTCTTTTTATCATCTACTCAATTTCCTTTCGTTTTTTGCTTATCCATGTGTTCTAGTTTTTCTACATTGAACCATGTACTAATCTTGAACATCTACACTAATAAAAGAGAAAGATGCAAATTGGCCATACCTTTGTGACGCCCACCAGCCAACAAAGATGGCGAGTTAATTTGCATACACAGGTGCCAAGTGGCCAGGGCGGGGCAGGACTCTTGTGCCGTTGCCATGGAGACGACCCAGGTGCTCCTCACCGCCCCAGCCACTCCAGGCCTCTGGGCAGCATAAGGCGGCTCTGGCTGGAGCAAAGGCGGAGCCCGCAGCCAGGGGAAGGAAAGCCCATTCTTGCACGAATCTTCGTGCATCGGGGCTCTAGTAATTTATAACAGAAAAATATAGCTGACTGTGCAGTGAAAACAATTGCTACATTAGAGAGAAAATGAGCAGAGAGATAATAAGATGCTAATGGGATGAGCTGTCTAAAGTCAGTGGGAGTTCACTACCAGACTCTCCACTGATGGACATTCAGGGTCACCAGCCCGCTTCCTGAGCTATCAGTAAAGCAGCCATAGTCAAAGACAGTAAAAATGCTGTAATTTAAATGCTTAAAAGATCTCTTCATGAATTCAGAAAGAGATGCCATCAAGAATAAACAGGAAGACTTGGTTGTTGGTGCTGTTTTCTTAGGAGGAAACTACCAGTGAGTGATTTCCAAGTGAAAACATTGAAGTTCAAGGTGCTGGGTGCCCCCACACTGTGCTGTTCAGCCTGGAGCCCAGGGATCCTTTCTCTGCTCTGTCTTCTGGGTGTCTGCAGAAATCTGGGTCACTCAATCACATGGCTGACCCACATTTACAGAAACCCAGCCTTCCCATCCTATTAGAAAAAAAAAGAGCTCTGTGGAAGCAAGTTTTATGAATAACTAAATTTACAGATAAGCCTGTTTTAATTAGCCAGGGATGAATAACACCATTCCTTCCAGAAAAAAAGCCAATACTAATGTTTCTACATTGGCACATCCTGTAAACTGCTCCTGGTCTCTTCCACTGCACTGATTAGTCTAATTTAAATTCCCTTTGAATATCATTAATATGCTTTCCCCACTCTTAAATTCTGTTCATCAGAAGGGCAGCACTTTTGAACCACCAATTTTCGTGGGATGGCAGCAATGTGTGATCTCCCAGGTGCCTGGTACCCAGTTGCTGTGTCAGCTTCAATTCAGTTTGCTTCAGGTTTTCACAATCATGTGGGGGCAGTGGGGGAGGAATTAGCTTAAATAAGGGGTGAATCAAATTTCTTTCCTGTCATTTCATAGTCAGAATTATGAGGTACACATATTCCTACTACTTTCCTTTTTCTAGAAATACACCCTCTTAGAAATACAGTTTTGTCATTCAAATGTGCTACAGGAATTCCCCTTTCTGTTTCAGGCAGCAATCCTGTACCTTTTTCTTCCCTGATACACAAAAGAAACAGAGGAAGGTATCAAGGCCATTTAGCAGTAATGGGAGTAGGGGCATGCAGATGAGAAAGTGGGGGATGATCAGTATAAAGCCTTTGGAGATTTTTACAGGAAAATGCCCATCTCTGCACCTTTCCCAAAAATCATTGCTTCAGGGTTAATAGAGTCCCCCACCCCCTTCCCATCACACAAGGAGGAAAGTTGGTATTGAAGATTTAAGTCTGCACACGTTCCGGTGGGGAGGGGAAACCTTTCTGTAAAACGCATGTGGATTTCTTTGTTAGGATAGAGTGACTCCTGGGAAGTATATCTTACAATCTGCGCGTTCCAGATGAAATAACCAAAGAAATTTGTTGATTCAAATTTATATCTTTGGATCAGCAGGAAAGTGGATAGCATGCCAAATTAATCCCACTTTTGTCTCCCTTTGTTTAAATTTAACTTTCCCTTCTCTTTTCTTCTTTCCATTTAAAAAAAAATGTGTTTGCTAAACGGGTGGATCAGGAAATTTCTGCACATCTAGCATAGCTGGATGTCAGCAAGGCATTTGACAAAAATCTCTCCTGAGATCCCAAAGGGCAAGACAGGGAAAATGTGGGCCGAATGACAAGCCAGGGAACAGGGTTTAAGAGGGATTGAATTTCAGAACACACAAGGCAGTGTCAACCTGCAGAGAAGTCTCCTGTGGCTTGCTTGCCTCAGGGCTCTGAATTCAGTCTTGTGTCTGACAACATTTTTCCTAATGACTGGGATTAGGTTCTGGACATCTCACCAAATTTTTACATGACTTAAAACCAGACTGGACAACAAATATACTGGGTGACAAAGCAAGGCCCCAAATGACTTCAATAGACTAGGAAGGTGTTTCTCAAAGTACATCTGTATATCACCTATATAAGAATCTTCTGATTTATATCAGATTAGAGGCCTGATGCACGAAAATTCGTGCAAGAGTAGGCCTTCCTTCCCTGGGCTGCTGGCACCGGCTTCCCTCCAGCACCTGGGACCTGGGCTTCGCTCTGGCCCCAGCTTCGTCCGGAATGATGCCGGGAAGGACGTTCGGTCTAATTAGCATATTACCCTTTTATTATTATAGATGATTTAAGGTTAATCATCTGGCCCTGGCCTGTGTGACTCAGTTGGTTGGGCATCCTTCTATGCATCAACAGGTTGCTGGTTCAATTCCCGGTCAGGGCACACACCTGGGCTCATTCCCTGGTGGGGGGTGTGCAGGAGGCAGAACATCAATGTTGCACTCTTGTGCTTTCACATAAATATCTCTCTCTTCTCCTTTCCTTTTTCTCTAAAACTCAATTAACTATATTTAAAATAAATAAAGAAAAATAAAATCAATCATCTGGTTTAAAATGCAGATGCCTGGCCCACACCAGGTCTGCTGACTCATGGCAGCTACCGTCACCTGAAAAAGTAGATCCTGACCTATAATTTCATGTGTCTGTGAACATCCTTTCTGTTGCATACATGAAAAAGCCCTTCAAATGCTTGCTACTTCAAGATCAGCAAAACCGGAAGGAGAAAAGAACCTCTAGAAAGTTCGGTTTTTGTTTGTTTTTTAACTCGAGAGAAAAAAACAAGGAGCATTTTTTCAAATGAAATCAAGCTGGAGGCTGATAGGCATCTAAGTGGCGGCATAAGAATTAAAGCCAAATTAGACTCAGGTAGAATGGAGAAATGTTCCAGTTCAACCCTTAGGGGTTCTTCTTGTGAGGCAGGACCCTCCTGCTCTCCCCTCAGTAAATGAAAGGTTTTGTTCCAGGTGCTTTCCTGCGAGTAAGCACCTCAGCAGGTAATTCCATTAGCTTTGTCACTTTAATAACAACCAGATTTACCAAAGGAAAATGGAAGAAAATATTGAACAAAGGACAATGTAAATATTGCTTGTTCCTGAAAAGGACACTCCAACTTATAGCCATGCTTGTTATTTTTCTATTGTAAATAACAACTTTGAAATCCACTTTTAAAGGCCACTTTAAGACTCATGCAACTTTCAAACTTGAGCAAATTAAAAATACATGTGAAGCCATGTCTTTTTACTATCAAATACTGGAAGTCGATATTAAAATCTGGAATCAAAGGAAAACCCAGGTCTTGCCTCCTAACATAAGCCTGTTGTCTCCTACTATAATATGCAATTGATTTGAGCCCAAAAGTTCAATTTTCTCCTTGATATTCTGCCATTTTATGAGATTTGGCCCACTGAAAGTAACTAATACTGCAATGAAGACGCAACAAAACCTCATGAAGCAAAAATCCTGCTGAATGAACACAAATGGAGGAAAAGACAGCATCTCATGTTTCCTTCATTCTCTTTTAAACTCCTGATACAATCATCTTCTCATAATGAATGTTCAATGTTTTAAAAATATTTCCCTTTAAGGAAAAAAATGGAATGGAGTATTTAAAAGAGAGATTAATCCATAAATTTCCCAGACTGTTACTGGAATTTGCTGGAAAAAAATACAATTTTAAAATGAAAAAAATACCATCAATTCATAATTTTTCAGCTAGCTGCCTATCTTCTTGAACAAAAATATATGAGTTTACTTCTTGAGAGTTGGATCAAAGGTGCCTTAAAAAATTAACATCTTTCTTTTATTACTAAAGGGTAGATAAAGCAAGATGTGGCTTTATTCTTAAAACTCACCTCCTTGATTTATGATAACATAAAAGAAATGCCAGTCCCTAAGATCCCATCTTCTCTTTTAACAACATCGGGGTAATTGAATCATGTTGCATCCCATATGGCTATCGTCTATGCTTATAAAAAAAACACCACAAAAATAGGAGACAGAAAACATACTGGTGGTGGCCAGGTGCTCGGGAGGGAGGGAGATGGCTAGGAGGTTCAGAACCAGATAGAGGTGATAGTTGTACAATACCGTGAATGCCCTAACTGCCACTAAACTGAACTCTGAAAATGGTTACTTTTATATTATGAAACCTTCATCTCAATAAACCAAAAACAGGAAAATTCCATGGTTTCCCTAAGGACATCATCCCATCAACAGCTGATAGAGAGAGGTCAATGGGGTTCTCAGGGCATTGAGTGGGAGTCTATATTCTAGCACCCACTCATGGAAATGTGCTCTCACACATTTCTCAGCCTATAAAAGAATTGCAGCTGCTAAGCAAAAAATCAAAGTATCACCAATAGGTTACCTCTCAAAAGGAGCTGGTCTAAACGTGAGGGGATCTGGGTTGTGCCTCAGCTCTATGACGAGCTAAATGATGCTATCTGTGTATTCTTGTCCCTGAAGTGTGGATAATTATATCGCTTAGGGTGGCTGTGAAGGTCACATGGGCAACACCTCACGTGAGGAGCACAGTCAACATTGTTTATTTTGGGGTCTTCAGGTCCAAACTGTCCACTCCAGTTACAAGCAAGAGACACAGTGTCAAAGATCAATCACAAATGGAAATTGTGAAGATAAGAGACACTCTATGTGACTAACAGGTGCATTCTCATTAGTTTTCACAATAGACCTTTCCCACACATAATCCCTGTTATTAAATTTAAAAACAATTATCTTCACAACAGAACCTCACCTTAACATTTTGTTCCTAGCTTCCTTTAATACACCTCCCCCCCCTCTCTCTCTCTCACACACACACACACACACACACAAGAATCTGATACAAAATACCATTCCAACCCAAAAACATCATCAAAAAAGAAAACAGTCCATCTTGTCCCTCATGGCTACTGCCTCCAAATGTTCTTCCAGTTAATGATTTAATCAGCACATTTAAACTGCCCTCTGACCTCACCTAACCTCACAGCCCCATTCTGGGACATCAGTCTTCCAGGATCTGGTCTGATTCCTAATTGACCTTCTTCCTTCCATATATGGTTATAACTAAGAAGTCCATATTCTTCTACTCCAAAGACCCTATTCTGGCCATTTTAGTAATTCCAAAAGAATGACAAACATAAAATACAAACCCTATTGAAAAGTTTGAGTTTTTCCTAATACTTAGTATGTTTTTAATCACATCTGTGAAGGCTCTGGTCCTGAAAATGAACAGATGAGGAAGTCCAAGCCAAGAGCTGACCCACAATCCTTTTTTCTTCATTTGTTCACAAGAGCCTCCCAGCTGTCAGGAAATGAACTGCCCCAGGCCCAAATTTCAGGCTTCATTTTCCTCCATAGTCCAGCAAAGTGATTTTGGAAGAGGCAAAGACAGAATAACCTGCTTGGGTCTGAGTTACCACCAAGCAGCCTTGGAACAACCTAGTACAAAAGAGATGACTTCCTGTTCATGGCGACTGCTTTTCTGGCCCCATCAACCAGAGTAACTACCAAAAGTAGTGTAGGTTACCTGCCAGAAGAAAAAAACGAAGTCATGGCTTGGTCAATGCAGACATGTTTGATAATTGAATGCTTTTTGTGTTTCAAATTGGCATGTCTGATGGTATAGGGCAGTGGTCGGCAAACTGCGGCTCGCGAGCCACATGCGGCTCTTTGGCCCCTTGAGTGTGGCTCTTCCACAAAATACTGACTTCTGCCCATGGGCCACAAAGTTTCAATCGCACTGTACGTGCGCGCCTGCACGTGGTGGTATTTTGTGGGAGGGCCACACTCAAGGGGCCAAAGAGCCGCATGTGGCTCGCGAGATACAGTTTCCCGACCACTGGTATAGGGGCAGGTGTTACAGAGCACAAGGAATGCCCATTACATTCCTTTTGGAATGAGAAAGGCTAAAATAAATACATAAGGAATCCAGACATAGTGCTCTATGCTGCATATACAATAACTCATTTAGTATCTAATACAAAATTGGTTGTGGAGCAAGCTCAAAACTATGCTCTCTGAGGAGAAAGACCCTTTCCTACTTAAGATGGAATAAAGGAGAAGCTAGAGTGTTTTTAAAGAAAAGCTTTGCTTGCAGAAAGCATATGGATGGAAGGGAAGGTGATAAGGCCAGAGACCTAACTTGGAAAAACACTAAAGTACTTTAAAAAAACAAATACCACAAAAAGACCATGTATATAAAATAGAAATTGAGGGACTTGAGGATGAAGATATTAAAAAACTCTTTAAGAGAGTGGTGAAATCCAAGGTCTTTGGCACAGCAGAAGTGATATAGAATGTCTTATATAATTGATGCCTAAAATGAATCCAAAGTTCTAACCTGGGTATGAGAGGCAGCAGCTGCCCAAGGGAGATGGAGGTACGGAGGGACTTGGTTAGCTAAGTTCCCAATAATAGGTTTATGGGGCCTTACTGAAAGATAGAGCGGAGAGAAGACAATAAATGAATTACGTTGACAATAAAGCCTTCCAGATGAAAGAAATATAAAGTGTCAATCCAAGACTTGACCAAGTGAGCATTAAACACATTATAAGATTAGAACAAGCCAGGTGACAAGAAAGCTTGGGGAATTTGAGATGACTGCATTTGTGAGAAAGTGATGGTTAGGTTTGTAGACACTTTCTTGGCTCTGTTAGGGCAGGGAGAAAGGAGCCATAAATATAAGCTAAAAAACCCTACTGGGTTCAATAAAATGGACTGAAAATTATTGAAAAGTCAAATGTTTTTTTTAATGTAAGTTATTAACATCACTTTTGTCACTACCTTAAGTGGCTGGTGAAAAAATAAGCCACAAACTCCCATATTTATAGTTAAGCTCTTCGTAGATCATCCATGACTCAGTATTCTCAGTCTACACATACATTATTCAAAGCTTTGAACCACAAAAGAACAAAGAAGGTACTAGAACAAATCCCCAGCATGTTCAGAGGTGAAGCTGATGGGCAAAAACATCTCTCCATCTAATCCACCCTTGGAAAAGGAATGTGACAGAGACTCAGGGCTGCTGTTGGATCTATATGCACAGCCAGCCCTTCCTTCTCTTCCTTTCTTTGCAAAATTACCTACTGAGCAACGATCATATGCAGAGCTCTGATTTGCCAAGACACAGGACACAACGGTGCCTTAGAACTAAATCCTGCCTTCAAGGAACTTACCATGAAGCAGAGGTAATAAGACAAATACACAACTGATGCTGAAATAAGATGAAGTATACCCAAACCTTGGACATGCTCAGCAATCCCAACCAAATCGGCTGATCTCACAGCAGTAGGTGGAAAGAGCCAGACAGATTCTTTGACAGTATGACGATCAGCTAGAAAAGTTTTATCTCTTGCTCTCTGGGCAGCAGAACAGAATCTTAATGCAGACAGATTATAGAACACTTAGTCTAAATGTGATTTTAAATAACTGGATAACAGTTTTTATTTCATTTCCTAGGGACATGGGCAGCACTGTTGAATTTTTTAAAAGTATCCTGTCTAAACAATTAAGTTCAACCATCAGCATTAACTCCTGTCCCTGGTTGAGTGTTCCTGGAAGAAAAATGTAATCAATCTTTGAAGATAGATTGTTCAAATTGTTAATCTTAAGAATTACACATTCATAAACACAAGAAGAAACAATGATTTGTTGGAAAGATGAAGTATTTGGACAAGTCACCAAACCTTACTGTGTCTCATTTTACTTATTTGTAGAGTTGAAAGAGGGTAGATAAGTCACAGATTACCTATAACAATAAAATGACAAATGTAGCCCTGACCAGTGTAGCTCAGTGGTTAGAATGTCAGCCCAAGCACTGAAGGGTCACAGGTTCAATTCCTGGTTAAGGGCATGTACCTGGGTTGCATTCAGGAGGCAACCAATCGTGTGTCTCATTTACATGATGTGTCTGTCTCTCTCTCTCTCTCTCTCTCTCTCTCTCTCTCCTTCTCCCACCCTCTCTCCCTTCCACTCAATGGAAAAAATACCCGCAGGTGAGGATTAACAAAAATGACAAACCCTCCCTCCCTCCCACTCAATGGAAAAAAATACCCGCAGGTGAGGATTAACAAAAATGACAAATGCAGCAATACTATCAAACGTTTTACCAATATACTGTTATATATTCTCCATGTTGCTATATGCAATGGTGTACAGATGATGGTAATAAACATTTGTTCCTACACATGAGCTCTTTCTGGGTTTCACTCATTTCTTCATATTCATATACGTACAGGATGCACAGTTTGAAATTTGTACCTCAATATTCTGAAGCTTTGAAGCTACTTCCAATTGAAAGCCATCTTCTTAATATCTACTGAAGGGAAATTACAGTGTATTTATCGCCTGGACATGATCATTACCTTCCAATAAAAATGACTCATTAAATAAATAGCAATTTTCACCTGTGAGCTCTTAGGATATATTTGCTTACTTATAGCCTCTTGCTCAATATTTTCTGTATTCCTCAGTACAATTATTTAAGGTTCACATGTCTGTTCAAGGTTTCCCAAATTAGAGCAACTCAAAAACACTAAAAGACAAAAAACAGTAACAACAAACACCCAAGGGAAGAAAAACACACTCATTATCTAAAGTGAGAGATTCTAGGATCCATTTTAGAAGGACAGAGAACATCTGATCTTTATTCAGCTTCTGCTTAGAAGTCAAAACACAGCAGGTTTGCTGTTTCCAACATCTTCATTAATAATCCCATGCACCTACTAGGAAATATTCCCCTGCAAGAGAGAGGAATCTTGAGAGTGACAAGCCATCCACGCATACCTAGGTATGGAGCTCTGCATGTTAAGTGAGCACTGGAGGCCCCCAGAATGATTAATTATTGCCTGAGAGCGGACTGCACGTTCCTGTTCCCCACATGGGTTGCTTTCCCAATGCAGCTCTGTCTGCCTGAAACTAGAACTGGTACTAGACAAAGCAGATAATTTAATTTTACCAAAGGGCTGGAATTTTGACCTTACAAGCTGGAGAAACTGCATTGGTTTGATCAGAACAAAAGAATGCAGAGCCTCTCTTTCCCATCTACCCCTAGCTAAAGTACGGGGTCTAAACAGTCAACCCCAGCAGAGAATTGTCAATACTCCAGTGTACACCCAGAGAAGCTGGAGTACCAGGGACATCACTTTGTATAACAGGCACTGTCAGGAGTGACAGGGGAGGGGCTGTGCTGTTCATGTTCTTCTTAGCTCCCTAGTATTTTATAATAACCACTAGAGACCCGGTGTACAAAATTCATGCACTGGGAGGGGGGTCCACTCAGCCTGGCCTTCGCCCTCTCGCAGTCTGGGACCCCTCGAGGGATGTCCACCTGCCAGCTTAGGTCCAATCCCCAGAGGGATTGGACCTAAGCTGGCACTCATACACCCCTCTCGCACGCCGGGGCTCTCACAGTCCAGGACCCTGCTCCTTACCTCCCTGCTAAGGGGGAGGAGGAGAGCGCTGCTCAACCAGAAGCTGAGCTCGCTGCTCCTTAGCGCTGGCCCCACCCCCTTCTCACTGATGGGGGGGGCCCATCAGGGGCCGGGCAGGCCTGGGGAGGGCCTGTGGGAGGTTGAGGTGCTGTGGTCATGCCCCGTTCCACCTCTGTGGAGGCACTGGGACTGCGCTGCCCCCTCTCCTGCCGCCTCTACAGCCATCTCTGTGGAAGGGGAGGCACCGGGACCGCCATGGCTGGCCTGGCGGCACAGGCTCGCTGGCCCCACTCTCCGCCCACTGGTCGTTCCGGAAGGTCGTTCCAGAAGGTCATTCCAACGTCCGGTCTAATTAGCATATTAGCTCTTTATTATATAGGATGATACTGATTCTCAGTTTAATGTCTAGTGTCTTAATGTTGGTTTTGTCTTACCCAAAACAACATAATAATTGCAGAGTAGAAAGCCACTTTGGGAAAAGAATGTTTGCATATGCTCATGATTTAATTTAAGGAGTTCTGTGACTGAAATCTGAAGAATTGTGATTAACAAAATGTGCTTTCATCTGTGCTTCAAATGTTACGTGCATTGTTTTCAGGTCAGTAAAGAACAGAACGTGAAATACTAAGTAGCAAAATAGCATGAAGGATAGGATCACTAACAAACTTCCTAAGTGCACCACAGTCAACTCAGGCATCAGCCATTCTTGTCAAAGGTGATGCCTGCTTACAGCCAAGTCAGTAACTCATCTCAGTAATAAATACAGTTAATAATGACAACCTAAGACATTTTTTAAAAAGCATGTTTTGAATCATCAAGACATCTCGGAGCAAAACAGTGCCCATGCTTCAATGTCCTGGGTTCAAAGCTCAGTTGTACCAATGACCATGGGATCTGTGAAAATGCCACTTCATCTCAACAAGTCTCATCTTCCTACATGATACAGGTGATGGTGCTGACGATGCAGACAATGACAATGAGGATACAGTGACAAGAAATGAAGATGGGACACTAAGTTCAACAGACAAAACTCTCACAAAATCCTCAACCTCTAGGTCCTTTTCTATCTCCCTCTGCATTTCTAGTCCATAAATTTGTACACACACATTTGATAAAATAGTACACTGTGTCAGATGCTTCTAAGAATGGAGAGGTACAATGGTATGACTTTGCCCACATCAGTGACAGAATAAGAAACGCTGACATTGCTTCCCTTGTAGTACTAAGCAATCCAGGGTCCGGAGAAACAGGAATCATACCACCTTGACCAATAAGAGCCTTTAGAAACGTGTTGTTTTGTGTAGTTGAGTTTTCTGAAAAAGTAGTTGAGCATCTGCCCAGGTCGGCACCACAATTTTATGGGTCATGTTTCCTTTGATTTGATGAGAAATATTTCCCCAATACACTGCAAGTCTTTGCCCAGGGTCAGTTTGCACAATCAACATCCACTCATCCTAACCTGCTCCACCACCTCCCAGGCCTCAACTATTCACCAGCTTCCACACATTTGATAAAATAGTACACTGTGTCAGATGCTTCTAAGAATGGAGAGGTACAATGGTATGACTTTGCCCACATCGGTCACAGAATACGAAACGCTGACATTGCTTCCCTTGTAGTACTAAGCAAACCAGGGTCCAGAGAAACAGGAATCATACCGTCTTGACCAATAAGAGCCTTTAGAAAACGTGTTGTTTTGTGTAGTTGAGTTTTCTGAAAAAGTAGTTGAGCATCTTCCCAGGTCGGCATCACAATTTTATGGGTCATGTTTCCTTTGTTTTGATGAGAAATATTTCCCCAATACACTGCAAGTCTTTGCCCAGGGTCAGTTTGCACAATCAACATCCACTCATCCTAACCTGCTCCACCACCTCCCAGGCCTCAACTATTCACCAGCTTCCTAACAGGAGCTCTTGCTGCTACAACAGAAAAAGGAGCTTCCCCCACAGCTGACAGGAGACAGTGTAATGAATGAACAACGGTCAGACTGTACATTAACCACAAGGTCCTGGATTCCACATAAGTTGCCCAGGCACAGCAACACAATCCAAAAGAGCTGGGAAGTTCATGTCCTGGGTGGCAGATCTTACCCATAAGAGGTCAAAAATGGGAAAGAGTTAAGAGGAAAATTGCTTGCCCTCCTCTTCAATTCTAGGCCTCATTCAGCCTCCCCGGAGACATATAGTGACTGAGAAAGACGTTGAAGCTATGGGCAATTCGATAACACTCCACTTTATGTTTGGTCTCCCTTCTTTCTAATCTGGCTTCCTTTTTCCTCTCACCCTTGCTCCGCTGGAATCCACAGCCTTAATAAAACATGAGCACGTATTGTAACTTTTGCCTCAGGTCTGTTTTTCAGGGAAGGAGAGCCTCGACAAGGGGTGGGAGTTTTCATTATAATGATCAGCTACTAAGCTGTGTGGTGATGAAGTGATGGGCTCCCTATGGGTTCTGTCCTTAAGGAGATACTTAGGGCTATTTATCTAGAGAGTGTCTGAAGAGTAGTGACGAGAGCTCAGACTCTGGTGCTGGACTTCTTCATTCAAATTGCAGCTCTACCACAAACTGTGAAACCTTGCTCAAGCCATGCAAAATCAAGATTTCATTTCCTCATCGGTGAGATGTGGATAGTAAGTACCTACCTCATAGAAACCTTGTGAAAAGCAAACGAGTTAATACTTTTTAATGCCTGACACATAGTAATCATGCAATGGGGGTTAGCTATTTATTTATCTTGCTGCCTAGTTAACAGTTATTTCCAACTGATGTTAGTATATCTACCTTTAGACATATCTCTGCTTTGAGATTTCTAAAATGCTCTATGACTACATACCAACAAGTTTCGCTTATTAGAATTGTGTGCAAAGTAAATAAGGTCTATGTAAAAACATAAGAGTTCATGTATTTCAGTGCAAATTCTTTTCACAAGCTATTTAGAAGACTCCCCAACAGCAATTTTTGCTTACATCCTGGTCCTTGAGCACATCCTACCAAATTATGAAGTTCTCAATTAACTTATTACTACACATTTTTGAACCATGCTGTGTGACTGTGGAATATAGAATTGTGACTTAGTATCAACACCCTTGATTGAAACACAGAAATTTAGGGACTATAAAGGGAACTCTCACCTAGTATGATTCTGAGTATTTGCCTTCTAGGATAAAACTACCAGACAGACAGAGAAAGGACTACACCTGCACTTTTAGCAACTAGAACAATGCTTTATGAAATTGGTATTCATAATTTAACTACTCTTTTCATTTTAAGGCTCATTCAGTTTAACCATGTAGTACATATTCCTTTAGAAATATCCTCATGGTATGAGAAATCTCTAACTCCAGCCAGGTTTGGGGAAAGATGGGCAATATCATGCACAAGGGCAGGGCATCCACATACTTAAGACTAACTTACTCTCCATCACCAAGCTTCATTCAGGCTCTCAGGGCCTCATACTGGTTCAAGTATGATATGATATCCCAAGTATATAATTCCATTTGGAAGTTGACTGAAAGTCAATGTTTATTTTTAGTAACCACAGGGTTTTAACAAAGTTAGAGTCAAGGAAATCAGAAACATCCTACCAATCCCAGCAGCCCAAGGATATTAAAATTACTGATCGTGAGATGTCCTACTGATATGTACATTATAATAGTAATACATTAGATTATCTATAATAAAATTTGATAGTAATATGGAAACTATGGTTCAGTGAAACCCATGTGATTTGTGGGAAAACCCCCAAGTCAGGTTTTAGGATACAGATGATGAGTCTGAGGGAAAGAACTCTTTGACCGTGATTAACACACCTCTCAAAGGCCCTTGTATTTGCTTCCAGGTCCAGATGTATTCTCAGTAGTGAACTGCCAAGTAGGTGTCATAAAAAAGAGTGGGCCCACTGAACAATGTCATTCTCTCACCAGCCATCTGCTCTGAAAGGACAGAGCTCACGACTGTATTTCTTAAACTTAGAGATTTTCTCACACGTCCAGTACAGTTGGCAACAGAATTTCCAGGACACCTCCTTGGAGACACCTGGGGGCCAGATCCACTCAAATGTCACCTTGAATTTATGTCCTTCACACAGGTTTGTCTGCTGGTTTAATAATACATGAGAGTGACAGAAACATTAAATCTGGTCTAGCTGTCACAGATTTTCAAATCAGGACCAGTCTTTGTGGCCTGGCCAAGCACAGTCATTCTTCCGTGATGATCTTGAAGACTTACTTCTTTCGAAAAGTGTTCATGTACTGACATTGCTAGGCAGGCAGATGCAGATTTAACAGGAAGTGTCAAAGTTGAAGCTTCCAAGCCCTATGTAGGACCCTGGCAATAGATCTCATGGTTAAACATTCTTGCAAAAGTAGTATATTTTAACAACAATAACTTTATTTTTTTTTCCTTTTTTCCCCTCCAGTGACATTTCCCATCATCAGGTAGAGTGGCTGCAGGCATCTGGGCCATCTGTTCAAGGGAGAATTGAGTTGAGGATACATTTAGTTTGAAGTTAGTGGCATATGTTTATGTGGTTCACCATCAATTCCATGTACAGTCAAATTGTTGTTAGTCATCCCAATGTAGAAATGGATTCCAAAAACATGCCTACTACATACTACACTGAGACACATACCACTATAGCATGGAAACGAAGGACTAGTACTTGTGTCACCATAGGAACATCTCCTGTGGTGACCAGCACTGGAGTTGCAGTGGTGGGGGAGGAGAAAGTAGGCTCAGAATGTTCTGAGTCAGAAGCTGGTCTAAGGAAAATGCCCCAATCATTGTAAACTTGTGATTGGAAAATTTGGTTCTTGCCTAGAGAGTCCAAATGAAAGTTCTCTATTGGAATTCAGCATACAAATAATAAATGTGTCATAATTGTTTTCTTTTGTTGATTAGATTCTCTTAAATAAGAATTTAAGAGAATTTGTTGATTAAATGCCTCACATACATCTCTAATACTTTTTCCTGCACAGCCCTGTATTAACAGTAAATATATTTGTTATAGCTTATACAAGATATTGGATAGAGGTGTTTTTTTTTTAAATGACACCAATATAGAAAATTTAGTTACATTACCAATAACAAGTTGCAATGAGAGAAAAGCATTTCTAAACTATCAATAATAAAACACAAATTTAAATCAACAACACTGGAGGAAAACAAAATAATCTTTCTGTACTTTCTATTTTTAAATTTTATTTTTCTGTGCTTTTTGGTTAATCCTCACCCAATAATATTTTTTCCCATTGCTATTCAGAAAGAGTAGAAAAGAGGGCGGGAGGGAAGGGGACTTTAATAGAATCAGGTGGAGAAAAACCTTTAAAAATGGTAGAAGCTCTATGTTATAGATTTTGGGGTAAAGCACAACGCCTTTATGTTTTTACCATAATATCGTGTGTGTGTGTGTGTGTGTGTGTGTATGTGTGTGTGTATTTGTGTACCTCAAATTTTTAGCTTAATTCCTTCAACTTACATTCACTTTTTGACCCAAGACATTTCATATTCAATGTTTTTCTAACTATTATTCTCACCAGCATACTGCTTTCTAAAAGCAACTAGAATATTACCTATGTTATGCAAATGAAAATCTGTGAGTTTAATCACAAAGACTGGCCTTAGAGAAGCCACTAAATCCTCCAATGTCCAACGGGAAAATCTGGAGAGCCCTATTATATTCAATAATTCATAGACCGGTGCCCAGAATTTAATATAAATTGAACTGAATGCTACACACAACTCTGTGTAGATTCTGTCTGTTGATAAGATGTGCTTTCATAAAAACTGGCAAGCTAAAAATACAGACTACAGCCCATTTTAATTTTCATTTCATTTTTTTTTCAATGAGACATTGTGAATGTAGTGGCATCACAGAAATATTTATCAAGCTCTGTAATTCTTCCAAATGTAACGATAAATAAAAGTATCTTCAAAACACTTGCAAAAAATATTTTCAGAAGACTGAAATGAGACGCAAGCTATCCAGAGTCAACACATTTATCCCACACATTCTAAGAACCACTAATATGTGAAGTAATCGGTTGGTAGGTTTTGTACCCTCTGCTTATTAGACCCCTGAATTTCATTCCTGTTAACTGAAGAAATAAAAACAATCCAGTTTCACTTGGCACTGAAGAAATAACGACCGTGACGTGAAGGGCCAGGTAAGCCATTAAAAATTTCCATTACATTAATAAAAGAAAGTCCAATTTCAGAGAAAAGACCACAGGAGTTTCCAGCTTGTTGGTTTGCCACCCTATTTGAATTTCCTCTTTATGGTGGTCATTATTTTTATCACTTACTAGTTACACAGGGACAATAGCAGCTCGAACTTGCTACATGATGCAGACATAATTACAGATTTGAACCAACAGTCCTCTATTAAAACCTAAATTGCCTTCAGCCAACAGTTAAGGAAAGGTCAAGAAGAAGGCACCTGCTGAAAAGAGTAATAAAAACATTCTGTTCATTACTTTCCAGAAGCTCCTAATCCTTTCTCCCACCTGGCTTACATGACAACCACTAAGTTCATCTGAGTGTTGTGGAGTGTTCAAGGCTCTGCTGGGACTCATTATTTTTCTCTCAAATAATTATGTTCAAAAAGTCTAGACCTTAGATTAAAAATCCAGATCCAAGAAATGTTTCTCCTGTCAGTTTACATAACTTCATTTCTCTCCTTTGCTTGGTCTGGTCCTAAGGGCAAATTTTAAGGGTGAGCGTGGGACAAAAGTCATTGAATCTCTTTTGACTTAGACGGGTGGAGGTAAAAATATCACCTCAAACAAAGAATGAGGATGGGGAATGCGTTTACTCTGGGATTGTCATGAATTGCACCAAAGCCACCAAATAACACCTGCTTTACTTGTCAAGGAGAAGTTAATAAGCAAGTTGGAGGAAAAGAAGCTGGAAAGATGAAGAATCGCCATAAGATTAAAAAATATGACTTCCAGTGCCTCTGAATAGAAGGAAAAGGAAGCTTATTATTATTATTATTATTATTATTATTATTATTATTACACTGGAGGCCTGGTGCACGAAATTCATGTGTGAGTACAGTCCCTGGGCCTGGCGAGTGATCAGGGTCATCTTCCCTGGCTGCCCCCAGCCGGGCCCGGCCCCACCGCCACCCACCCCCGGTGGTTCCCCGTTCGCCATTGGGTGATCAGAGCCTGCAGGTCAGCCTTTCCCACCCACTCGCAAGCCCCTCCCCTGCTGTGCGTTGCCATTGGTGTGGGGCGACTGTTGGGGCAGGGGCCTTGGCTTGGTGCCACCCACATGCCACGCCACCCAACCCTCGTTCCCCCTTTGCCATTGGATGATAGGAGCCTGCCAGTGGGGGAAAGGGACCAAGAGGTGGACAGTGTACCTCATAGTGACTTGTCGAGCAGTTGTTCTGGTCATTCTGCCTTTAGTGTCAATTTGCATATTACCCTTTTGTAATATAGGATTATGCAAGATCATGCTACTATGGGAATTACCCAACACTTTAAATGTCTGGGCTGGGACTAACGGTTCCTGCTTTGATGAAAAGCTCCTCATATTTCTAATTCACATTTTCCCTTCCTTGTTTTTCATTCACTCACTCTTAACTAGCTGATAACTACAGACTACAGACTGAGTATTAGACTCAGCACTGGCACCCAAAAACCAGTGCTTCAGTTGAACTAACTAAATAAAAGCTGCTCCGTTTTATGTCTGAATTTCTCCCCGGCCACCAGTTGAAATGAATCTTCTCCCTGTAGCAGATCAAAGCACCGCATCTCAACATTTGGGAGCCTGAGAGATTCTGATACCATACCATCCATCTGGCCGCTCCACCTTTTCCTATGCCTGATGGATCAGAATCCTCAGCAAAGCATTTTCTTTCCAAAGTAGAAAAGATGGGGAACGCATAAACTAGATGGGGAAGCATAGCCCTCTGGTTCACCTTCTTCCTTTGTGAAATGAAAGTACTAAATAAGTCTTCTTCTGTTGTTTCTCCAGGTCTCCAGTGGAATGTGCTAACACACAGAGCAGCATCATAGAGATTGGAATTAGTATGAATTGCTAGACCACATCAGCTTTAGAAATGCTTTTAAACTTAAAATTTGTTTTAGGATATTTACATAAGAAACATATTTTATCAGCCAGGGTCTTGTCAGAAAACAGATGGTACACTCAAACTGGGTAATTGAGAGAAGCATTGAACAAATAGACTGTTTACAAAGGTGTGGGCAGGGTGTAGAAAAAAGTAATCATAATTAAAAAACAGATGCTGTGCTCCAGAGTTGATAACAGTAGGGAGCTCTTTCTACCCATCAATAGAGGGGGGGCAGCCAGTCCACAGTAACCAGTGTGGAATGAGTCAAAGGGAGAAATAACCTGAACGAACTCTCTTTCATCCTCTCCATGTTCCCAGCGGCAGAACCAACAGATGTCAGGGAGCAAAGGAGCCCACTGACCGATGAGCTCAGGCTCCTTCCTGGACACGCAGCAGAAAGGAGGGTGGAGAGTGAATCTCGAGTGGCAAAAGGGAGAAAGCTAGCACAGACACTAAACACAACCATAAAGCTGTAGTTATTGTTGGAATGGTCTGCACACAAAAGGAGCCGTTGGTTTTACAGTGCTTAATGACTGTGAGAAACTTATTACAGGTGTCTGTTTGAACCAAAGTGCTCATTAGACCTAAGTCTCTGCTGATTCTATCAAAACATTCGCAATAAAGAAAGCATTCTAGGCTCACAGAAGCTGGGGAAGTGCTGTCTAGAACCTCAATGTAAAGAAAGGTCAACGTGAGTGCATGTTTTTCCTTTTAAAATACCAGATGTGTAAAAAGAAGAACACAACCGTCCCTACCTTATGGGACAATTGAATGAGACCATCTGTATAAAGCATTTGCACAGAACTTGTCACTGTTAACCACTGCTGCCATCACCACCAGCACCATCACCTGCAGCTGCATTCTGGCCTCTCCGACAGACTGGGAAACTTCCTGGCCTGGAAGGCCCAGGCATTACACCTGTAGCTGTGTGTGTCTCTAGTGCTTGGCCCAGGGCCTTACACATAGGTAGCACCCAATTAATTTTAGGTTATAAAGACCATAATGAGAGTTGTCGGAAGCTATGTCAGGCTGTATTATTATTCAGTAAGTATTCATTCCTCTTCCCTCCCTCCCTCTATAGAAATATTCTTCGCTGCCCCACCTCAACACTGAGCTTACCCCTAAGGACCTGCTCTGGCTAATAGGATGTGAGCCCGTTCTGAGCAGAGGCTTTAAGAGGCACTGCAGGTTTCAGCAACCCTGTCGCATGTCTGACCTCCCCTTTGAGAACATCACATCCCAGATAACTGTGCACTCCTTCGGCCTGCATCCTGCAACGGGAAGACACGTGGAACATGCACTCAATTCACAGCCTGCAACAGTGCTGCTTCAACTGTTCTCCAGTCTCAGGAGCAAGGAAAAAAAGTCTGTGTTGATAAGCCACTGAAATTTTGTGACTGGTTGTTATGCAGCCATCATGATACAGAAAAATGTGAACAATGCATGTTTATAAAGGTTGTTATGGCATGCTGGAGTGGAAAGAGAGTGACTAAAATGACATTTGGTGCCCATTTCTGGAGTTCCAATCCCAGCTCAGATAATGTCCAGGTGCATGACCTTAACTGGGCAAGCATCATTACACTAGACCTTGCTGAACTACTGGCAATTATAAACAGTGTCCATAAAGCACCTAGCACAGTGCCTGGCATATAATAGATAGTTGATAAATGAAAAAAAAAATAATATAATTAGCAATAATGGATGGCAAAAATATCTTCCCAATTATAAATGATTAATGTCCTAAACTAGAAATTATTTATCTCAATTAAGCATTTCTTTAATCTTAAGTAAATAAAAATGGTGAAATCATTGCTTAAGTTTACAGCTTGCAAAAGAATCTAGTAGAAAATAACAGTTTAAAATAGATAATGTGTGCTTTCTAAGCCATCTAAAACCTAAACATTAAAGAATATGAATTCCTGTTGTGTCAAAGAATAAGAATGCATTCTTAGTGAAGGAAACAATGATTACATTGAGTCTTCCAGACTAGTAATTTAAATTGTGATCAAATCCACTGTGGTTGGGCCCCACAGTTAATCCATTTATTGTGAACATTATTAAACATTTATTAAATGCCTGTGAGTGGTGAAGAACTACAAGGTATGGTTTTGTTCACTGAGTTCCAGAAACGTGGAGAACATAAAATTACTAAATGGATCAACTACTCCCAGCACATGCAGTTTCACAAAACAGGAGCATGCAATTACTGAGGCACAGAAATAGATTTTTGATCCATTGGGAAGGCATTCAGGAAACTATCATTGCTAATAAATGATAGAAGATTTATCTGGATTGTAACACTCAACTAATAAGGAAATTTATCTAAAATATGAGCTCAATTCCCTGCCTTTCAAAAGTATAAGGAAAAAGACTCTACAGAAAAGATATAACCTGGTAGACACTCTCTGAAGAGGCCAAGTAAATTTAGGGTAGTGTTTCCGAACCACACGCAAAGGGAATGCTTGGAGTGCTTGAATGAAGAATCCTGGGCTCCTAGCCCAGGCCTACTGAATCGGAATCTTTGGGACTTGGCCCTGGGAATATGCATTGTTAAACTCTGTAGCTGATTCATGTGCACTCCTAAATTTGAGAACCACTAGACAATGTGAGCTATTAAGTAACCTTTGGCAGCTGACTTAAAGGTTCTTAAAAGACAAAAATCCAAACAAGTTTAGGCCATTCTATGCCCTAGGGTCAAATGGAGACAACAGAGTCTGAACTACAGTCTCAGTAACAGCTGCAGGGCTAAATAGCTGTTCACTCTGCCAGCAGCTCAAGCCATGATTTTTAACACTGGGAAACCAAGAGCTTATGGAGCATTTAACAGAAGTGCAAACCCAACAGCACCATGGTGATGACGTCTCTCTTGTTGGGCGTACATTTGCCAAACTTCTTAACCCTAGCATCTCCCTAACACAAGTCCAGGCAATCATTCCTCATCAACGTCTTGGGCTCGGCTATTAAAATCTCTAAGAGGTGAGAGGGGAGGAAGTAAGATGATTAAGAATATTATTATATGGAAATTCTAACCTTCATTAAAAACTTCAACATCAAGCCCCAACTTTTTTTTCCTATCATATAGAGAAAAGCATAGTTTTACTTTCTAAGAGAAGGAAACAAAATGAAAAGTGGAAAAGGACAATGCCACTATAGTTTTAAATATTAAAAATCCTCTGGGAAAGTAAATCAGAAACATATGTAATGAATGCCCCAAAAAGAGCACTGTATTAGGAGAGATCCATCTATGTCCTCTTGTGGGCATGTGACCAGACATGACTCCCGTAGCTTCTCTTTAACCCAAAGGAGTGAACATTTCCAAGAACGAGCTTTTAAGTCACACAGCAATGTCAACATGTACATGGCACTATTATCATCCGTGGCAAAGTGCATTGTATGTACTTTAGGATCTAACAGAACAAATGCAGAGCAGTAAGGCGTTTTCTCAAGAGAGGTAAAGGACCTCAAACTCCTGAAGTCAAGAATTATAAGGGAGGCTATATCATCAGAGGAAACGATACACACATTTTTCTGAAATAACACCCAAGATGAGAACAAAATAACATGGTACAAACGGGGGAAATCTAGGCCACTTTCACCAAATTGTTCCTGTTCTTCCCTGCATCGGGCTACACCAAGATGAAACTTCCTAATAAAAAAGCTCAACATGGCTTAATGTAGTCATCTAGCCAGCAGTAGTTAATGATTCAGTCCAAAGCTTTCCTGCTGACCCAACTGCCCACATCCACCTGGGTCCCAAAGGTAAGCTTCTCTAACAGGAAAGCCACACAAACAATGGGACTCCAAAGGAGATAGAAAGGTGATTAATGACCTGTGTCATCAGCCAATGAGCCCAGGGTTTAAGGACTTTAAAATCTGTTCAACACTTTATTGTCTTACAGATTTTAGATCAATACTGAATTCAAATATATGTAGGAACATGCAAGGAAGTCCATATTGGCTCTAGATGGCAGACAGCATAATATACTGCAGCACTCAGAGCAAAGTTTGAAACCTGACTCGAATTATACACCTTCTCTGAATGTCAGTTCAAGAGTTCATTATTAGTTCTACTCATGGGGCTATTGGGAGAAATAAATAAGACACGATTATAAAGCCCTTCAAACATTTTACTGCCCACTGTAAGTATTCAAAGAAATCATTATTATTAGTAGTAATAAAGTATTAGCACAGAGTAGACACTCAATAAAGATTACTTCCCAGCCTTACTCATTTTGTATGTCAAAGGTGAAAATATATTCCAAATCATATAGCAAGTTATATATAATAAAATTGAGTAGGTGGCTGAATCAGAACCCAATTTTCTTGACATTTACCTTTTCCTTTATTATGGCTATGAAGACAAATTTTATCATTTAACACTGCCCATAATCAGAGCCCATGTATACACAAAAATTACAGTTTAAATTTGTGAGGGTACAATCCTATCCAATATTTTATAGATTGCATCAAATCCTTTTTCTGGTGTGATTGATGTACAGTTAGTATCCCTATAATGGACCTTCCCACTCCCTGTTTTAATTATCATCATCATTACTGGGAACGAAGCGCCCTGTGAGTGTTGTTGAAAATGATTTAATATAGACACGTATGTCCTGAAGACTGTAATGTGCTAATATTGCCACTTACACAAGAATGAAGAAGACACAGCCCCTGTTTTGAGATGTCTTCAATCCAAAGTAGACTAGAAAAATGCACAGTGCTAATCAAGGAACATATACATATATGCACATGCCCAGGCACATGTACTCTTAAAGGACACATAATAAGAATAACAAAAAATAGAAAAAAATATACGTATCTATATTATGATGGAGGGTAATTAAATAGGTAGGGGACAAAAATAATATTGGGTAAATTCTGCCCCATATTCTAAAATATAACAAATTAATTCTTAAAAATAAAATCTTAAAATAAATTTATTTACTAAATAAAATCTACAACACGCCTGCTCTAGTCTATCACGAAAACATCTGTAAAAGCAGGTCTCTATATGTTAATGGAGCATATACAGTGCAAATGCTGTTGTTCAAGGGGCCAGATGTGCCCTTGAAACATGAAGACCAAGCTACTGATATCACTTCAGCAAAGCATTACTGTAAAGGAAAGATTAGTACACAAGAGCCATTTGAAAATCTATTTCACACTTCTAATGTAAAGCCAATTCAAATGTAATTTACTTTGTCAAGGCCCTTAATTTAGTGAAAGTCAAAAGTGCAATCAACAAAGGTGAAAATTACTTATGCTTATCAAGAGATAATCTAGAAATAGTGCTAAATAAGAACAAAAAACAAGGACATCGCCACTGAAAATAATGACCATCACTGTATAAGCAGGTCTTTTAAACCAACATATTCTAAGAAAAAGCTTTTACTGTGTCACCTCTACACCAAATACAACCTCATTTGTCATTCTATTTTAGTGTGTGAGAATATCCATTTACTTTTCCATTCTAATGATATGTGAGAGGCAAAACGTACACTTCTGACACAAAATATTAAACTTACCACTCTCGTCATCTATATTGAACCTTCCAAGACCACTGCCATCCCTGATGGAGTACTGGATCTCTCCATCCCTCCCAGAGTCCTCATCTCGGGCAGTCACCTGCAGCACACTTGTTCCAATACGCGAGTTTTCTTTTACAGATCCAACCACAGCAAAGTCTGGGAAATAGGGGGTATGGAGGTTTTCATTGACATCCACCACTTCCACCTCAACAAAGGAAACCGATGACAGAGAGACAGGCCGCCCTTTGTCTTTAGCCCGAACCGTGAGATTGTAGAACTGCTGCTTTTCATAATCCAGCTCTTTGCTCAAGCGAATGGCGCCACTTGCTTTATCGATTTCAAATCTCCCGTTATAGTCATTGACCAAAGAATAGCGCACTTGACCCCCCAGTCCAAGATCTGGATCGTGGGTCTCCAGCCAAGCGATGACAGTGCCCACGGGGAGATCTTCAAGAACCTTCACGCTATAGCTGCTGGGAATGAAGGCTGGGGAGCAGTCATTGACATCATCCAGAAACACCTTAAGAGTGACAACTGAAAAGAGCTGTTGGCCACTTTCTGCCTTGTCTCTGGCTTCTATTTTTAATGAGTAGTTTGCTTTGGATTCCCGGTCTAATTGATCAGCTACATAAACGATTCCAGTTGAGCTGTTGATGGCAAACTGCTGAGTGTCTGTCAAGACTGAGTAAGTCACTTCACCATTAGAACCCAGGTCTTTGTCTCTGGCTTCCACTTGTATAATCTCAGTGCCAATACTTGAACTTTCAAGAATGTTAACTGTGTAACTGTCTTGAAGAAAAATTGGGCTATTGTCATTAGCATCCTCCACATTGATGGTCAGCAACCTCCAGGAAGATTTCTGTGGATTTCCTAAGTCATAGATGGTGATATTAAGGAGATAGAGGTCTGTGTGCTCTCGATCCATGGGCATAAGGACTTTAAGTTGCCCAGTCTCCATATCAATATTAAAGCAACTATCCGTGTTGCCATCAGATATTGTAAATAGCACCTTTCCATTGAAGCCAGAGTCGGCATCATAGGCTTTAATCTTCAGGATGTTAGCACCAACTGGCAGATTCTCCTTCACAGCCACATCAGAGGGAAATGACTTGTCAAAATGTGGTCCTTGCCTATTAATTGAATAAAAGTCAAGAAATCCATCCTCCAGATTCAGTTTCCCATTTGCTTTTGCCTTAATGAGTAGTTTCTCTGCCAGCTTTTGAGCCACGCGAGTTTCTCTGCAACTGAAGCTCTTTGAAGACACCTTCCCGTGTAGGACTGAAATGTTTACAGACATGGGATCCGCAAAATTCTCTCCATCGGTCGCTGTAATCCTGAGGGCAAACTGACCATTTTTAATGCCAGAATTCATCAGTGACTTTTTAAGCTGTAAAACACCAGAGTCGGGGTTTAAATAAAAGAAACCAAGTTCATTTCCAGAGATGATTTTGTACTTTACAAGTTCAAGTTCATCAATATCGATGGCTGAGACAGCTGTGATGTGACCCCCAACTGGGAAATCATATGAAAGAACTCCCTGGCAAGCCACTTTCTCAAAGAGAGGGGTGTTGTCATTGACGTTTCCTATTTGAATAGTCACATTTACCTCACTTTCATGGCGATATGGGGAACCCCAGTCAGAGGCTCTGACAATGAACCTGTAAGTTTCTGGAGAGGACTCAAAATCCAGCTCTTCGGTTGTGCTAATAACCCCTGTAAACTGGTTAATGGCAAACGGCAACATATTCAGGCTGGCGATACTGTAGGTGATGTACCCATTTTCTCCTTTATCCTTATCAGAAGCTGAAACCATCAGGACGCTCGTTCCCACTGGAACACTTTCATTCACAAAAGCATCATACAGTGGCTGCTGAAATTCTGGGGTGTGGTCGTTCGCGTCTTCTATGCCGACGGTGACTTGTGCTTTTAAATCCCCTTCCTTGTTGGTCACCGCCAGTTTATAAACCTCCTTCTTAATGGTATTCAGCGGCTGTGCTGTGACAATGAGACCTGACCGAGGATTAATTTTGAAGTACTGTGCATCCTCCCCGGGTGACAATTTGTATTCCACATCCAGCGGTTCGGGACTTAATTTTACTATAGCAACCACAACACCAGGAGGGGAAAATTCACTAATGCTCACATCGTACATTTCTTTTTCAAATCTAATCGGGACTGTGTCTCTCCTGGGGTTGGCAATGTGGACTATCTTGATGGCAGAGGATTTCTGCGGCGAACCCTTGTCTTTTGCTTGAAGAGTGAGATTGTAGCCATAGGGAAAGCTCGCCCAGTCAACCTGTTTTCTCTCCTTAATCTTATATTCGTGTATCCACTTTCCTTCCTTAGTCAGGAAGAACTGATCTAAAGGATCCCCAGCCACAATGGAAACAGATTCAATCTCTCCATTGGCCCCCTCATCTAGGTCATCGACGGTCACCACCGCATATGTCGGCTCTTTGTCCAGCGAGAAAGGAACATGAGTGACTACATGGAGAGTTGGGGCGTGTTCATTTATCCGTTCAATGTGAACATAAAGCTTTGCAGTACTGCTCACTCCGTTGTTTCCATAGAGTTTCATCCCACGGTCCACAGCCAAAATTTCCAGATCATACCTGTTCTTTTCATCATAATTTAATCGTCCGCTTAAAGAGATGACACCACTCGTGGGGTGAACGGAAAAGAGATCAACTTTGTTTTTAAAGTAGTAGTAGAATTCCCCGTTGGAACCGATATCCGCATCTGTTGCTGTCACCTGGGCGACACTAGTCCTTAGAGGTGTGCTTTCTGCTATTGTAACAGAGTATGTGGTGGGTGAAAACAAAGGTCTCAGATCATTCATATCTAAAACCTGGATATTCACTTTGGTCCATGCTTCCAAATCCTCCCCTCTGACAGAACCTTTTATTATCAATAAATAATTGTCCTGAATCTCCCTATTCAATATGGCAGAATTCCCACCTTTAGTTCTTATTCTGAGAAAACAGAAATCTGCAATGATGACTTCTTCTGCTTTGAAAAAGCCTTCCTCATCTCCAGATACTATTCTGTATTTGATATCCCAGGACAGATCAATTAAGGTGATGCCCATTCTACTCTGACTGTTGATGTAGGTCCTGGCTGCTGAGTTCTCATACACTGTAGCATTGTAAACAGAATGTGTGAAGTGGAAGCCCAGGGGCCCGGTCCCCGGCAGCCCCTGGGAGACAGTGGCCAAGAGCTTGAGAAGCAGGAGGATGAGGCAAGAAGGAGGAGGCCGTGTACCCACACAGTATCCCATAGTTATATCCATCACATCATACTTCCATCCTGGAGGGGGGAAAAAGAGAGAGAAAAAAATAAGTTAACTTAGAGGAAAGTGGGAGAAGGCCTAGGAAATAACTGTTATGAAACAGTGCTATTAATACTTTTATTATAAAACCTTTTTACCATAATGCAATGAACATATCAGAAATGTACACTTGAAACTGATAGTATCCTATTAACCAATGTCCCCCCAATAAATTTAACTTAAAAACTCTTTTTACTAAAACATAAATACAATAAAAAAGTAGAAACCTTTCTACTCCACATGACAAGGAATTCAAAATCACTAGGATTTAATCTCAACTGGTTTGATTTTTTAAAAATTGACACATACACTACTGATGGAATAATTCCTTTGTGAAAGATTTCTTGCATTCTGAAGGTCGATTTAGAAATATATGCTGGAAGAATTAAAAATAGCATTTACCTTTGACTTGGAATTATCTTCTAAGCATTTATCCTAGGGAAATAATTATACAAGTATACATTTACTTATAGCTCAATTTAAAATACAAAAAAATGAAAAGATTCTAATTGCTTATCAATAGAGAATCAAATAATTTTGGCATATTCATAAAGTGAAATACTATGCAGCCAGTAAAAATAATTTTTAATAAAAAGACATGTATTTTCAAATGTAATAAGATATAATGCTAAGAAGAAACAAGATCATAAAACAGTATGTGAGGTATAATTCTATTATTATTTAAACATCTAATGTACAGCTATATTTTTATATTTAGAAAGGATTATCTGTGTAGTGTGATTTATGTTCATTTTTAACATTTCTTCAATTAATATTACTCATTAATGGTTACATAATTACTTCATAATTATTGTATTTTAAAGAAATGCATCCAACACATTATCATCTTTTGCTTTGCTGACTTTTAAACTGATCAAGGTTTATGCATAATCCAACACAATGAGAATGAACAAAACATCACATAACAAACAAAGCAGAGAGAACCACCCCTAAGAAGTTGCACCACCTAAGTGATATCCATGAGCGGACCGTGCTACTTAGAACAAGAACGGCAAGATTTTGTGCAAAAATAAAAATAAAAATAAAAATAAATAAATAAAACCCACAGAAAACGAAAGAATTGTAAGAAATTTATTTTCTTAAGAGTAATTTAAGGAATGATGTCCAATTATTTTTATCAGTCTATTCAATTGCCGTAGTCACAACAGTTCTATGAATATGCAGATTAAAAGATAAAAAATATTTTCCAATTTTGAGCTCTGTCAAGTATTTAAAACAGAAGGTGGAGAGAACTGGGCTCTTTAACAAGAAACAGCTATTCTATTTGCACCCTGATGGCTTAGATTTTTAGAATCCCCTCGTTTATGGTTCTTCCACTAGGGGACATGCGGCAGGACCTCACATTCCCTTTCTCCCCTTTGGGGAATGTGGGGAAAATCAGGCATGGGAAGTTAAATGTTTTGCACACTGTGAGTTGGGCATTGTGTCAGGAATTTCCCCACTTTGTTATATTAATCCTTATAACAACCCTAAGCTGCTACCAAACTCTGTTAGAAAACTGAAAGAGAAGTTAACCTATTGGGTTGGACTACTGTCCCAATCAGCAGAGGTCTCGGTCTTCCCGTGGTAAGTCATAAAGCGGGATCTCAAACCCTGGTCTTTGTTATTGTAAAAGCCATGTTTTTTTTTTCCCCCCCATCGCACCATCTTTCTCTCTAAATTATTTGCAAGAAGAATGAAATAATTAAAGCCCCCTAAAAGCATTTATATCATCATTTAATTCCATTAAACTAGGAAACATGTATCATTGATGGGAAAGCATAAAACCCACCCACCTTCTCTCTATTTGGTTATCTTCTTTCTGGTTTTAAACTAGTTCCGATTACTGGTTGTAAGCTGAAAATTACCTACAGAATTTTAACACTTAAAAATATTATAAATTATTTTGTAGTTTGTAGTAGTCTCCTCTTACCCAAGGGGGATACTTTCCAAGACTTCCCAGCAAATGCTTAAAACCACAAATAGTACCGAAGCCTATATATATATAATGTTTTTCCTACACATACATGATTTTTCAGTTAAAGAAAGCACTTTATGACTTGTCTTTTGCATATCCAAATTGCTAGGATCACTCCTCTAACACTTTGGAGCCATTATTAAATAAAATAAGGGTTACCTGAACACTGAGCTACCATGGCAGTGGCTTAGTTCATCAAGATGGTGGCTACTACGTCACCACCAGGCCTGAGCGTAAAGGGTGTAGACACGCTGGACAAAGAGATGATTCATGTCCAGGGCAGAATGGCATGAGGTTTCGTCACGCTACTCAGAATAGTGCCCGATTTTAAACTTGTACATAGTTTATTTCTGGGATTTTCCATTTAATATTTTTGAACTGAGGTAGACTGTGGGTAACTCAAACCTTGGAAAGTGAAGCCACGGATGAGAGGGGAACAGCTGTATAAAAAGCTTTCATATCCTGGGTTGGCAGGGCACATGTTATTATACCCTTTCTATAGATGACCCCAGCGAACCTCATTTTCCTGGTAGCAGAGGCCGGTGTCCGGGCTCTCTCCACACCGAACAAGGCTCTCTCTCTCTCTATTTTTCCGCCAAATTCTGCCCTTCAGGAGACCCTCATAAAGCACAATTCCAGACATGCCTTGCTTGGTTCCAGCTGGGGGTGAAATATGCCTTGCTATTCTCCTCTGCTTTAATAGCTAGGAAACACTGAGTAGGCAGGTAGAAAGAGTACAGCTTAATATACGGACTTCAGAAGCAGAATAGACAGTAAAAATGAAAGGCAGAAATATGGGATACCTTTTTATAATGGGAAGCTAATTTCACATGCAATGCCTCTGCTGTCTGTCCTTAGGAAACGCCTCAGGTGCTTAGTGTGAGAAGCAGTAGCTTGGAGACAGTAGGTTCAAATGGGACCAGTGCAACCGGAGGTGCCTCGCTGTGGAGCACACAGTAAGACATGGAAGCGAGAGAGCCCTGTTTATGGATCAGGGATGTGAACCAGAAGAGGCTTTAATAATACTTCCTCAACAGACTCTTTATTTCATCATCTGAGAATGCTCCAGGATAGGGAGGTATGCCTCAACAGACTCTTATTTCATCATCTGAGAATGCTCCAGGATAGGGAGGTATTTTTGGGTTCACTATGAATATAATAGAATGAGACATGGCTCTCATAAGGGAATGACCAAAGGCCATGCATACTCTCTCCAAGTAGAAAGCGGAGGTCACGCCTAGCATCCCCAGGGAAATACCAATACAGTTTCTGCCTCATTTCCCACTCACTGCCGGTGGGAGCAGTTTTGCTGACACTTTCCTCAAAGAGTCTGGACTCTGTGGTCATCAGGGAAGGAGACAGCTCCAGGGGCAAATTCAGTTCAACTGAACTTGTTTTCAGTCTGGCCACTCTCCCCCACCACCACCCCGCCATTACCACCCTAAACCCAGACTAAAGGAAACCTGAAGGGAGGAGCAGCAATTGTACCTCATCCTATTCCCAGCACCCAGCACAGCAGGTGCCATGTAGGAGGCACACATACTGGTTTGCTGAACAAAGCATTAAGGTCCAGGTTTACCCAGAGGCCCAGAAGCCTTTACTATATCCAGTTTCCAGATCCCCCCAAAATAAGCACATCTCACTTCAGGAAACAGAACCAAGAAAGTATTCAGACTCTAAAGAGCCTTAAAGACTGGCTGGTCCAATCTCCTAAGTTTACAGATGAGGAAACTGAGGCCCATAGAGATGAAGTGATTTCCCTAATACTAGGTCTCAGATCTCCCAGGTACAGAGCTGGTGCCACACTGAAACGTGTGTTAATTGAATTACTTTTTCTTTGAGTTACTTAACAATTTGAGAGATGTGGTTTTATCATCATTTGGCAGTGATCATCATTTTCTGACACCTTATTACTCTCCCTGGTCCTACTCTCCCCTCTAAGTAGTTAACTGCTTCTAAGTAAACATTTAGGTGCCCAAAGGGGACAGTTACTTTTACAAACCCTTCTGGTGAATCCTTCAAAGCACAGAATGCTGTCATAATATGAAAAAAAAATCATTCAATTTAACTGTTCCAAGATTGGTATGTTGCATGCTAAGTTTTGTTTGTTTGTTTTTTCCCCCAGCAAGATACACTGCTGGAAATTCTTTTCTTATAAAGCAGAATCAGTTATCTTAAATGCAAATAGAAATGACTCCAAACCAAACGGTCATGGAATAGTATTATTGTGTACTGAAATTTGGATTTAACACCAAAAACTGAGCAGGACTAAACTTGTTGTCCTCAGTTCTTAAAACTAAAACATCTCAACATCTCATAAGTTTTTTACTTCCTTATTTTGGGGAGGGGGGAAAGGAGAAAAGAAAAAGCCCTATCTGGCACAAGTTAATTTAAAAGCCTTGTAAGTTTTTTTCATTGATTTAGAAAATTAGTGAGTGTTAGAAGTTAGGAATTCCATAAAATTTTCCAAGTAAATACTAGAACTGCTTTTTCTGCACTGAAACTAACATGATGGTTACAGTGTTTTGGATGTTCTACATATTGATTTATTCTACTGCTCCTGGGTTATTTTAAAGAAAGCACTTAGTTCCCAACCTCAGAGCCTATTTTCTATGACTTAGTAACATAATCAATATTTTTTGATAAAATCTCCAAAGAGCTCTTCAAGCCATCCATCAAAAGTGGAGACATTTATTTTTCAGAGGCAGTCCAACGTGCCTCCCCACCCTGCCCTACCCACTTGGAGTGGATCTGAGCATGGGACTCAGAAGGGCAGGGCAATTTTCCTCTCCAGGGGTGAAGAAATAGCAGAGACCTCAGGGGCAGGGGCCAGCTCTCACCAAGGCCACCACTCTGGCATGCATTGCCCCAGCAGGGTACCTCTGCTTGCTTTGGTAACCCAGTGAAGCTGTTTTCTGCCACCATTACACTAGCCTCCTTAAATAGCTGAGATTCCTGAAGAGTAAAAAAGGCATCTTAAGAAAACATCCTATTTTCACTCCATCCCTTCCTAGCTTATATATTTTGAAAAGACAGACATGGTACTGAGGAAATGTGCTGTTAGGCTGCACCATAAAAAAAAGTCAATATACGAAGCCGTAGTTTTCCAAGACATCCTTCATGAAGATGGCTTGTGTTAGAACTGCTCGCAGCTCAAAGCAAAAAATCGCCGAGAGACAGCTAGTACCTTGAAAAACTCGTTAGTCGGGACACTCGTAAGTCAAGGCCCCACTGTATGCAAAGCCATAGTTTTGCAAGACATCCTTCATGAAGATGGCTTGTGTTAGAACTGCAAATGGAAATCAGCTGCCGCTCAGGTGAGTCCTCCACCTACACACAGGCTGTGTGTGCAGCGGGGTCCGGAATATAAGCTTTGATGCCTGACCGCCTGGGTTTGAACCCCAGCTCTGCCGTTTACTTGTGTAACCTTGGGTACATTATGTAACCTCTCTGTGCCTCAGCTGCCTCTTCTATCAAATGAGAAAAATCGCTCCTACCAACCAGGATTCGAGTTAATAAAAATGAAGCACTTAAAACAGTTCCTGGCACGTGGTATGTATACAACTGCTAGCTATCAAGTTAAACATGGAACTAAGACAAAATCTGTGGGCCACACGATGGGGAAGGAAATTTACAACCTACTCTGACATTTTCTTTTCCACATCAAAGGTAAAGGAGAGGATGCATTTTCTTTACTAAAGGCAACGGCTTACTATATTATACCCCAAAGTTAGAGAACCCTGACTCAAATCCAGGCGTTGTCACTTTCTGGTTGGGTGACCTTCCGGTAATACTTAAGGCTTTTTAAGACTCAGTTTCCTTATCTTTAAAATGGTGACTATAAGAATTCCCACTGCCATGTAACAGGGTTGGAATCGTGACGGGCACACAGTACTAGTACATGTTCCACAAATATTATATGGTATTTCATTATGAAGGTGTTCAGAAGAAGGGATGCAATATGAAAAGCAGGTGAAAAAAAATGGGTTAAGGATAAAGGGTCAAGAACGAGACGATGCACAGGGTAGCCATCCCCTTTCCCCAGGCCCCATGCCATGGGTCAGGGTCAGCGTCAGGGAGGCATCTGCACATGGTGACATGGGCCAAGGGCTACTGCCGCAGTTCTGCAACCTATTCCAACTCCCACATGTACACTTTCAAAGTTAGGAAACGATCGCTGCATTAGGAGCTACTCTGCAGATCTGCATTTAATTCCAGGGGAGTTCCAGCAGCATTTCTACTGCAATGATGAGTCCCAGAACAGCCAGATACTGCTAAGCCTGATCTCCCAGAGCAGCTTGCTCCGATGCTGCTCAAATTACCATCCTCATGACACTGCTTTATGTTCTGGGCCCTTGCTCCTGAAATCAGTTATGCACTGCCTGTATGACACTCGAGGGAATCAAGTTTTACTCTCTGGCTGATGCTAATGGCCGCCTGAAAAGAAGGAAAAATGTTTACTGTGTCGTTTTTCTTAATACAAACCATTGTAGCTTGAGCGTGTGCAGGATAATATACTAGGCACTTGGGTCACAAATAATTCATGTCATGCCATTACTCAGCTAGTACCAGAGCCACGTAAACTAATTGAGTTTTACAGTCAAAAGGATCATAAAATTGTCTAACCCAACACTCTAGTTTTAAAGTTAAGGAAACAGATTGAGAGAGGTTAAGTGATTTGGACAAAGTCACATAGCTTACTAGTAAAAAAGCTAGAGTTGGCCCTCAGGCCTCTACTGTGATTTTGACTCAAACTGCTATTGCCTCCTGTAAGAATATAGGTCTTGCCCAGGCCGGTGTAGCTAGATGGTTAAAGCATCAGTCCGCATACCAAAGGGTCATAGGTTCCATTCCTAATCAAGAGCATGTACCTGGGTTGCAAGTTTCATCTCCAGTCTTGGTCAGGGTTCATGCAGGAGGCAACCAATTGATGGGTCTCTCTCACATTGATTTTTCTCTCTCTTCCCACCCCTCCTGCCTCCCTCCCTTCCACTCTCTCTAAATATCAGTGAAAAAAATATCCTAGGGTGAGAATTAACAAAAAAAATGAATATAGTTCTATTGTTCTACTGTCCACAAGTTTTACTCATCTTCCAAGATTAAAAATGCCACCAATTCTATGAAACAATCCCCGAGATTCTCCATCCACGTGTGAACTCCACTTCTAACGCTGTGATTCTCAAACGTTCCCAAGAATCAGAGTCATGGTGGGCTTCACATTGCTGGGCTCCGCCCCACAGTTCCTAGATCTGATGGTCTGGGATGGGGTCAAGAATTTACAATTGCGACAAGTCCCCCAAGGGATGCTGGTCCTGGAACGACCATCCTCAGAACCCTGGCTCGAAGCTTTTTCTAGCTTTTGCCTACATGTACCTCTCTGATAGCACTTCCTTCCTTGTATTGAAGTTCATTATGTGTGCTTTTAAATTACATATTGGGTAGTAAGCCCCCTTATTTCTTCTTACAGTACCCTTGAAAGGCCAAAACTCCATCAATTTTTATTGAGTAAAACTTGCCTAATCAGCATACACCTGAATTCCACAACACGATTTAGGGAGATGAAAGCGAGCCTCAGACAAATCAGGAATGTTAAGTGTAAAACTTAAGAGACCCTGAGGAAATAGTCAACCATTTCCTTTAACACATGATTTGCCAGTTCCATGACACATTATTTTATGAGATGTGAATAAGTATTCAACTAAAATAGTAACATTTTAGGAAACACTGGTTAAACAAACATAAACAGGTTACATAATTTATAATTTCTTGGAGACTTTAGTATGCTTAAAAATAAATGTTCCCCATTTCCTATCCTTAGTCATCGCTGATCATTTACCCTACTTTGGTATCTCCTTATGAAAGCACAGTCTATATTTATTGTCTATTTCCACTAATAGCGGTACCTAGGACTGGTACCTAGGACTCAGTAAACACTTGTTCCACATACAAACACACTAAGTAAACTGTGATTCCAAGGGATATAATATGCACAATTTCTAAAACCTATTTGGTCATTAATCTCTCTCCCCACTCCTCACACCCCCAGCATACATAGCCACTTGCAGGGGAAGACAGCATATTTTGTGAAATACAGTTGGGAAATACTGCGCCTCAGACAGTTCACACAGTTGCCTGGAAAGCTTTGGATGTGAGTGTAATCTAGGATTCTTGAGACTAGTTCATTATTCTTCCTCCTACACTATATCACAGGGTATAAATTCTCATTTCAACTAAGCTGAGAGTTATTCATGAAGAAATTGCTTCAGTACTTGTCATATAAACACATCTCCATGCCCCAACTGAAGAATGAGATGACTGCTCCATAGTTTGCTGTGCTATTTTCTCCTCACATAAAAACAAAAACAAAAACAAAAAAACAAGTAAAAACTGGCATAGTTCTATGTGCTACAAAGACTGGCATGAGAGGAAAAAACTTAATGTTGACTAATCATCCATATATCCTCATAGTTTTTTAATCTATTTTTATATAGTCAAGGCCAAAATCAGGGGGCCAAGTCAACCATACTCTGAGATGCAAAACCTAAAGCCAAGTTCAGATTTCACTCTTCTCTGGAAAATTCAGCTTATCTCCTAGAGTCCCAAGTCTAAGCAGGTTTTTTGAAGCAAGAAAAGCAGTTCATTTACAAGGATATGATATCACCTCTTGTCACTCCAAAGGAGGAAAAAGAATTCCAACCAGCCAAGTGTACCTTTATGCAAACCCCCTCTTTTCATGGTAATAACACTGTAAATTCTAACTTTGTCCAGTGGTGCAGATCTTTTGTTGTTCAAAAGTGGTCTCTCAGGAGAAAAGTCAGTCAGCATGAAGCAAGTGTAATTCAAGTAGGTTCTGAGGAAAATGGAAGAACCAGCCACACAGTGGCAGTGTTATGAATACCCTCCTTTACTTTCTCCCCGGGTGCTAGAAATATTTCCATACAACACTGGTTAATGTCAAGTATCATTTCATCAGCAAATGCTTTGAATTCAGGGCTAATTCAACCAGGGGCTATCAGAAGGAAAGATTAGCATGTTGTTCAAGCCTTTTAAAAATCACTTCTCTCTCTGGAGGAACAAATTCATCTTGAGGTGAGAAAAAAAAATTATATGGAGAGGACATAATTTGCTCTTATGCTTGGCTGAGAAAATATTCCAAAGAAATGCATGATTTCAATTTTTCTCTGGTGGCCTCCCTGACAGAAACCAAAGGGTAAACACACTAGTATTCACTTATGCTCAAGATTTAAAAAGCAAAACAAGAAAAACCATTTCCAATTAACTATTTACTGTGACATAACTTCCTGAAAAAGATTTTAAAAAAAAAGAACCCGAAGTTTCAAATAGAACCAATGTCTTTAATGGTGTTCATTCCAATAGGTAGGGGCACAATACGGTTGAGGGGGACAGTGCTCTCGAGCTTTCTGTGTGCTGCACTCCGACAGAATCCACATTTACTGCTGGGCTAGGTCCCTGCGCTCTGTCCGGTTTCCAAAAGTTAACATCCTTTGAGCCATGGTGACTGTCCTTCCCCTTTATGAAGGAGCCTCCTTCAAGAAAAGGAGTATTCTGCATGGTAAAATCAGGGATCAGGAAAGCAGAAGAGTGGAGCTTCCCACAGCGCACCCCTTTCCTGCAGTGATAAGCAATGGCAATGTTAGGGCAAGAGGAAAGAGAGCATCCATGGGAGGGCTCAGGGGGACACAGAGCTCTAGGACCTAAATGAGATCAAGAACATAGCATGTTTACCTTTTCTGAAAGAAGCAAACCACCAAAGAAAAATGTGAGAAATGAGAAAACATCCTAAAGGTTGTAGAGGACTTCTGGGAGAATAGGATTCAATCCCAATTTTTTCCCAGGTAACTCCTGGGACAGGGACTATGGATAAAAGCAGACCACTGGCTCCATAGAGCAGTCTGGCACTGCCTGTCTCTTTGACCAAATGTTACCCTAGACTCGAGTGTGAGACAGCAGCACTGAGCCTGCACATGTTAGGTGCCTAGTCTAGAATTGCTGAGTAAATCTAATGAGGAAGGAGTTACACACTCAACACAACAGAGTAATACCCCATGTTCACCTCATGAAGGTTGGAGAACTGATAAATGCCGATGGGGAAAAAAGAATACTTGTGCAAGAAATAAAGAAATGGCCTAACCAGTTTGGTTCAGTGGATAGAGCGTCAGCCTGCAGACTGAAGGGTCCCAGGTTTGATTCCAGTCAAGGGCATGTACGTTGGTTGCAGGCACATCCCCAGTAGGGGGTGTGTAGGAGGCGGCTGATTGATGTTTCTCTCTCATCTATGTTTCTAACTCTCTATTCCTCTCCCATCCTCTCTGTAAAAAATAAATTTTATATAT
>NW_005361545.1:854349-867773 GCF_000412655.1 Myotis brandtii
ATGAATCTGTAAAAAAAAAAAAAAAAAAAGAAAAAAGAAATGGTATGTCAGGAAATTGGTGAGATTCTACAAGGTGCCTCAGTCAACAATCATAATGAACTCCGAAAGGGAAGAGATGACAAAACAGCTTACATGTGGAAGATGAATATATTATGGAGGAAGCTTAAACTTACAACATAGAAGGAGACAAAGATTATTTGGGAATAGGAAAGATAAAAGCGGCCAGGATTTAAAACAGCTTGCATGTGGGTCACAAAATGCAGTCTAGAAGTCTGCTGACAATCCAGAAAACCTGTCAGTCACCTCCCCTGGCATTGCCATCATGACAACTGTGTCTCAGCAAACAAGGCAAAAATGCAAATTTGGTTCCTTCAGCTCTCCCGTACACCCCATTAAGATGACTTATTATTGATGGATGGGTTTATGCCCACTCGCCTGGGTTAGTGCTCAGTTCTAATGAGACCAGGTCACAGGTTCTGTGCCCACATGCGACCACCCACACAGTCTTCCTAAGACCAGGTCAGTGAGGACATGTGAGCTCCAGCCACACTCCATCTCAAATAAAACGCTCAAGGCTACAGAACCATCTGTCAGTGGGGTCCTCGTGTTCACTTAAGGCAGCATATCTTCTTAGAGGGACAAGACATTTTTAAACATTACTATAGACACAAGCTGAAGGAACTGTCAAAGAACCTACCAAGCGAGTATTAGCAATTTTCAACATAAACAACCTTAGCCTAACATACTAGGTCCAGGACAGGGTTACTATCCAAAAGCCACCAGAAATGGAGTAGGAGTGAGAACACTCAGCGCCTCAGCGATCACCTGACAAGAATTCTGCCCTCAGAGGCTTTGCCACACAGTGGAGGCGAAAGGCCAAGGGCAGATCCTGTCTTTGGAGAGTGATTATTAAGCACACCTGGGCAGGGCTGGTTACTTGAGCTCACTCAGTGATGGCGAACCTTTTGAGCTCGGCGTGTCAGCATTTTGAAAAACCCTAACTTAACTCTGGTGCCGTGTCACATATAGAAATTTTTTGATCTTTGCAACCATAGTAAAACAAAGACTTATATTTTTGATATTTATTTTACATATTTAAATGCCATTTAACAAAGAAAAATCAACCAAAAAAATGAGTTCCTGTGTCACCTCTGACACGCATGTCATAGGTTCGCCATCACTGCATCTAGGAGATGGGAATCCCACTGCATCTCTGTGAATCCTACGGCACATGGCAACTCTGGAGGAATTAGGGCCGAGATGGAAATCCCACTGCATCTCTGCATCATCATCCTACGGCACATGGCAACTCTGGAGGAATTAGGGCCCCGGTGGTAGTTGCTTAATGAAGTGGCTCCCTGGGACTCACCCTCAACCTCCTTCCTGGGACCCTGGCTGCCATCATTTTTGAAACTGAAAGCCAGAAGTGAGAAAACACTTAAATGCAGTAGGTTCAAAAAGCAAATGAATGTATGAGAGTTCAATGAGTACACACCCCAGGCTTTAGAGAAAGAAGAAATCAAATTCACACTCTGATGAAAAAAATGAGGGTGCCACTAAGAGCCAAGTGCTGGCCCTTTGTGTGAAAGAGGACAGTATCCTACAGCCTCAACCCCTGACCAGCCGGACGCATCACCCTCACCCTCTCCATAGCATTCCTGCTACAACCAGCCAGTCAAGTACTTAAAACCTGAGCAAATCCTCCTCCTGCTGAAACACTTCAAAACCTTCCCTATGCTTTCAGGTTAAGAGAGACCCAAACTGCCAGCACGGCTGAGACAGTCTGGCCAAATTTGGCCCTGACTTCTTTTCTGGACTCATCTCTAACCACTCTAAGTTCCAGCCACAGTGGTCTTTTCTTCTTTCTGGTTCTTGGCAGATCACCTCCTGCTTCAGGTGTTTTGCATAGGCTGCTGCCCTTGAGTTCAACTCTCTTCTCCCTCCTGATTCCCCATCACAGAAACACACCACCATTCTCTGATCCCCGAGACAACCTGCGGCCCCTCATTATGAGTCCTCAGAAAACCCAGAGCATTTCCTTCATGACATTTATTACCATTTTAGTGATATTTCAGTAAGACTCTTTGATTGGTGTATGTTATCCCAACTTGACTGTAAATTATATGAAGGAAGGTACTGTCTCTATTGGCCACCATTGGTGCCCATTACTAAACATACTGCTTGGCACATCATAAGTGCTCAATAAATATTTGCTGTTGGATAAAACACAAATGACTTATAAAACCTCACAAAAATATAGGATTAGAGTAGCGGTTCTCAGCAAGAGACTATTTTGTCCCCAGAGGGCATTTGGCAATACCTACAGGCATTGTTCAATGTCACAATGATAGAAGTGCTACTGGGATCTAGTGGGTACAGGCCAGTGATGCCGCTAAGTGTCCTCCCAGGCACAGTACAGCCTCCGAAACAAAGCATTATCCTACGTAAAATGTCAATAATGTTGAGGTCACAACTGGCTTAGAGGAACTAGGGCAAATATATTGAGAAGGATAGATCCAAGTATACAGAAAGAACACACAATTCCCAAGAACAGCCCATCGTGAATACTCTGCATGGAACTCGTCCAGTGCCATTGAGATGTTCTAAGGATCATGCCTCATGGAGATCAGCTCTGGGTCCCTGGTGCTAAGAACTGGGCTCCCCTCCGCTGGACTTCTACTCTCAGAGTATAAACCTGGCTGGGCTCTGAGCTCCCTGCCCACACAGAGAATGCAGGTACTGTCACCTCTCTGGGGTAGAACCGTTTGGCCTGGCTTCTCCAAGAAGAATTCACAAGTGGCAAGGCCATCAGTCACCCTGACAGCCAGAATCTCCATTTGCTCCCAAGGACTGATGTTCTCCAGTTCTGCACCAACCTGACTAGGATCGCACTCTTTACAGAAGCTATTACTCTGCCAACAAAATCAAGACCCTGAAAGATTGATATTTCTAGGTCAATGGAGGGCCACCTCTCTGAAAGTTTACATCATTTTCTCTGCATGACAAAGATCACAGCCTCCTAAGCATTTGAGTGGTTTCACTTGTCCATGGTTTTGGAGAATCATTTTACTCTGCAGCATGGTATACAAAACAGGACTACCAAACCCTGCCCTGGATTGAGAGACCAGGCACAACTCCTCCCACAATCCCACCTCAAGCTACAAGGACAGAAACAGATTTTCAAACACTCTAATAGCAACAGCTGCCGGAAAGTAACTGGGTGGTTACTCTGACAAGACTTAAACCAAGGACACTCATTACATGTAGTTAAATTGAGTTTTTTCTAGTCCACCCCTGAGTACATGTAGTTAAAAACCAAGTACTATACACTTTGCCACTAATTATGTACTACAAATAAATAGTTTACACAAGCATATGTAAACTGTGAAGGGGGAGAGCAGCACTTCTGAGCATCCCCAGCAGATGTTTAGGGACAGCTGTAGAGGGAAGCTGATGAGAATTTAGATGAAATTTATTTTAAAGTCCCAATGGAGAGAGAGAAGGTTTGTTTAACCTTTACCACACCATTCCACGTAGGTGGCTCAGATCTGAATTTTCCTTTAGAACAGATTTCTATTGTGTTTAACATGGCTCGCTCTCCCCCCGCCCCCAACACGTTAAGCTCCCAGTCAGTCACCGGTGACTGACATTATACTTTCTATGCGAAAGACCAAACAGGCTAAGCGCTTAACGTGTTAAAATTAAAGAAAAACCCTTAGTGATTTGACCATGATGAGCAAATTTCATTAAACCATTACAAATGTAAGCCCAGAAGCTTGCTTTTCTATGTCCATGTCTCAGCGGTAAATGCTAACAGACAAGAGTAAATATTACTAATAAAGAATTTAGCAAGAGCAAAGTCTATATACCAAGTAGCTAATGTTCTGAGCTTCAAGAATCCACTAGGTTACACGACTGTTTTCAAGAACTTTTATCTTCCACATCAAAAAGAAAGCTGTTAGTTCTCAACCTCACATGTGTAACAATACCATCCTGCCAATACTTAGTGTTTTTAGGAGAAAGAAAAAAAATGGTTTGATTGGTGAAAAGTTACTGATTAAACATCCTTAACCAGAATTTTTGGCAGCAGCGACCCTTTGCCTCGCATACTTATATTGTTCAAAATCAACTAGTTATTCATAAACGTTAGCTGACGAGGGAAATGATAATAACAGCTAACACAGAATGAGCACTGACCACATTGCCTGACCTTGTGCATTGCTCTGTTGTCTAAGATAACTTGAAGGTTGGTGATTCCGGAATTAGGGAGGTTAAGGGGAAGAACTTTCTGAGGATTTTAGTTCAGCATCTTTGCCCTGGAGTTGACATGATGATGCCAGAAATTCAGCAGTCGTCACACAGGCTTGCTGATGGCAGGGCCAGGATGAGAACCGAAACTCCAGACTAAAAACACACAGTTATACTACTAGTATATTTTAAAACAATATTCTGAAAGTACAAAGAGAATGTTTATTGACCATCCTCTCACAGAATCTCAGATGAAAGCCATAGACTTCATGACCCAACCTCTCCCACTCTTGAATTTAACATGTCATAAGAGATAGTCAAAAACCATTATTTGATAGTTTAAGATTACTTGGTTTTGTAATCAAATAGTTACTGGTTATTTGATTTTTTTTTTAAAAAAATCAGTTCTGTGCTAGATCATTATAATGCTGATCTTTCCACTAAATAAAAGTTAAATAGATGACTACATTATTTGTGTAATTTTGCCCTTCACAGTTCATATACAGATTATATAAAATATATGCCCAAATGATTCAACACATAGCAATCTACTTTTGAAACACTGGACTTTACTGTGTCTATCTGATTAGGGGATTGGGGGGGGGGGATTTTGGAATGACTTTTATGCTCTAGATTCTTCTCCTTTCCATTGATTCCACTTTAATATAAGTCCCAATTTTTTTTTCACATGTTCACAATTTATGTGACGTACTGTGTCCACTTCATTCTCCCCTAGGACCACCTCAAAACCATTAGCTTACAGTTGGAAAATAATGCAAATATATTTAATACTACTAAACTATACACTTAAATATAGACGAAATGATAAATATTATGTTACATGTTTTTATCACCATTTAAAAAATTTAAAATATTCCTTCAAGGCCAGTGCTTTTATGTTTTTACACGAGATTTATATGCTGACATACAATGCAGAACATCTGAGATTTTTCAGCAGTCACAGCTTTTTTGGAAGGGGGGTGGGAGGGAGTTGTTACTGCAGACTAGGTAATTGCAAACAATCCCCTCACTCAAACCCAAGGGAGAACACAATAACTCTAACACATCAGCTTCTGTCCATCATCCCCTGGATTGCAAAACTAACTCCTCGGCCTGTCAATGAAACCTTAATCAACCACTTAACCTAAATTAAAAAGTCAAAGCAGAAAAAACCTTCCATGTCAAGTCATTTGGGAATTTTGCATATGTTCTGTGTCTGAGTGGGGAGACAGGGAGACATTTGGGGGAATTATTCCAATTTTTAGCAAAATACACAAATAGGTTTCCAATGTAGACAACAAAAGATGGGTTCAATGCACAGGATGGGAGGAAATGGGCAAAGGGAACTCCTAGGGATATTCAAAGCAGTCAGATGACAGAGATGACTTTGTCTCTAAGGTTCCCGCTGTGGCATCCTCTCTTAAGGGGGTGAGCCCTTCCCCTTCCTAATATATGCAGAGTTCATCAAGATCCTGGCACACAGCCCCTCCAGGATAAGGATTTCCACAGGTCTAATCAATGGCGAACACACAGGGCAGTGCCTCCAGCTTGTCATTCCCTCACATAAGCCTAATTTAATTGTGAACAATTCTTATCTGAGTCAGCTCTTCACACAGAGAGGAGCTCTGAACAGGTTTCACAAATGCTGGCCTGAGGCTGTTTCAAAGTCTTTCCATAATTGAAGCAGCTATCTTTGCTCCTCCAGGTGATGTTTTCATACTCTACCTGGGAAAGAATTCTAAGCTAGATATGAATGGCATTATTGGCATGGAGGGTGCACCCTCCTAACTCATAAAAAGAATCGCTGCTTTATCAATGGCGCTCTCTGGAATCCCTCTATATAGATGATTGAAATTAAAAAATGAAGACAGAAAGAAAATCATAGACCACAGATTAACCTTGTATGTGGGGGTGTAAAATAAATCCTGAGTAAAGTGGATCCTGACAAAAGCCATTAGGTATTAGTAAGATATTTTTCAAAAATTTACCAAATATAATGGTGTTACTCCCTTTCAGTTATTGAACTCCTTTCTTCTTTTAAGAAATATCTTGTATTGGTTGATTTGAGAGAGAGGGAAAACACACACATCAATTTGTTGCTCCACTTACTGATGCATTCATTGGTTGATTCTTCTATGTGCTCTGACCAGGGATCAAACCCACAACTTAGGCATATGGGATGATGCTGTAACCAACTGAGTTATTTGACCAGGACTATTACTTCCATTCTTCATGACATCACTATAAATGAGAAGAAAATGCAATATATAAATATGGAAAAATACTGGTCAATTCTTTGCTTCCTAATTAAATATTCACCTTCCATCCCTTACCAATTGTAATCTATTTAACTGGAAACAAAATGGAAAAAAAATCCCCCCTTTAGCTCTTTTGGAGGGCAGGTAGGAGAATGAAGGGAGGGTCTTGATTAAAGAGTTGCTCTCGGGAGGGTAGCAAAGCTCTGTATGTCTTGCTGCTACCTTAATGGAGAAACAAAGTAAGTTTAAATTAAAAGATATTTGTAATATATAGGGAGGATGATGATTTAAACATGATTAAAGGTTGAAAGAAACTTGCCTGGTTTTTCCTATCTCTGATGCTTCAAGATGAGAATCTAGAGAATTCTGATTAGGTTCCAGGACTTGGTGCTCCAAAAGCCCCACCAGATAAGGGCATTCAGAGAGAAAACACACATACAGGGTGGGGCAAAAGTAGGCTTACAATTGTGAGAACATAAAACACAGAGTTTATTCTTATATTATTATTAATTTCCGTACTATTTTCCATATGAATAACTGCAAACCTACTTTTGCCCCACACTGTTTATAGAGAAAGGAAAAGGACAGATGCAGAGTGACTGCCAAACACAGAGCATGCACTCCACCTCCCTCCTGGTCACAGGCCACCAACATCTGCTGCTTTACTGGAATAGGAGCTTGACTCCTACTCTCTAATTTCAGTGATTTGAGTAAGTCAGTTGCTATGATTACTAGCAAGTTAACATTGTTAATATAATTTAATGAGAATCTACAACACAGAGAAATCACTAGTTCAATAAGTACTTGCAACTTTACAAAGGGTGCAGATGAAACCAGTGGTGCCTAAGTCCAAATACCCTGAATATGTTTCCATGTCGAATGACCTTCGCTCAGCTATTTGACCTCTTCTGTCCTCCCCAGCTATTTACAATGGAAGGATTTGGCCTTCAACTCCGCTTGTTTTCAGTTATTACACTATAAAAATATGATGCGTGGGCTTTCGGCATGACCTAGAACTATTTGTTATCTAAAGGTCCCATTTATTTTATGGTGAAATCCATTTAAATGTACTGTTACGAAGTAAACTAGTTCAGCAATTCAACTCAACCAACATTTGTGAAAAATACCTAGTAAACTTCAAGGCGCTTAAGGAAATGGATATGCTGACAGAATATGGCAATACCATCAGGTAAAGATCCAAAGGGTTATGAGAGGGGAGGCTAACTGCTGGGTGGGGCAAGAAAACATGAGACCATCCATGGCAGGGGGTGTTTCATAATATTTTACCAAGTACCTACTGAATGCCAGGAATTTTGATCATACATGCCTCACCTATTTAATTCTCACAATAAATTCATGAGGTGTCATTATGTCCATTTTGCAGATGATGAACTGCGTTTTGGAGGATGAGAGGTTCTTGCCCATGTTCTTATGCATATATGACAGAGCTACAATTTCAAGTTGGGTGTGTTTGACTTCAATGCCCAGGCTTTCACCCAGCCCAACATTATACTATTCTCTGAGGTGGGTCACAGAGGGCAGAAAGAATGCTAATGATTGAGTAAAATCTTTTGGGTAAGGAAGTAAAAAGTGCAAGGCCACTGAAGGAACCAGTGACCCAGTTTAGCTGGCCTGGGGGAAGCAAGAGGACAAGATGGAGAAAAAGGTAAATAAAGCTAAAGAGGTGGGCCACCAAGCCTTAAATATATATCAAACTGAAGACCGTGCACTTGAACTTAGAGGAGATTCTGGAACCTGCTCCCACCTCCAAGAGCCACTCCAGGAATTGCAGCTCTGTAGCTAACGTGTGTGTGTGTGGGATATAATGGAGGGAACAGCCAGATAAGAGGCAGGGAGGTCTGATAAGGAACACTAAGCTAGGAAAAGGCTATCTTAAGAATACATAATGGCCCTCGGTCAAGTTAATCCATCTCAGCTTAAGTATCTTATATATACGCATTATTGTTTAATGCATAATTTTATTACATGCCAATACTATCTTTATCCAACAAATAAAAAGTGGAGTAACAAAAACATTATATTAAAAAACTCCATATTTTTAAAGCAAAGTTCAAAGTCAGTTTTTGATTCATGTTAGGCATCACTGTATTATGGATTGCACAAAGCCAAAGACAAGAGAGTAGGTATCTCGCTCCTGGAGTATCTCAGTCCGAGATCAAGGCAAAGAGGTGGGAATGGCGTTTTACAGCCACTTGGGTTCAAAAGAACATCAGCTGCTCCTGAAGCCCTGGGACAGCGACTTTCATCAGGAGGGTTTACTGCTGAAATAACACCAGCACCTGCCCTGGGAGGCTACCCCCAGCGCTCTTTCACCACTACGTGCACTTCAAGTGCCTTTGCCACAAGCCTTTATTTTGTTAAACAAACTATGATATATGACCTGCCTGAAGAGAAAATATTTATTCAGATCAGAGAAGGACTTTTAATATCTTAGAGCGGTTTAGATGGAACTCTCATTTACAAAAAAAAAAAAAGTAGGAAAACATACCTTATGTGCATTGCATTTCATTAACCATTCACCACACACAGATACTGTAATGTTGAACTGTGCAATAGGAGTGCTAAATATTCTTAAATTACTCTTGATCTACTACCTCTAGAGAAAGGCAGAAATCTTACTTTCAACAGCACGGCTAAGTATACATTTTATTTGACATGATAAAGTATTTTATTACAGGTTTTATTTTCTTAACATTTATTTACACAACTGTGTCTAGCATTTGATAACAACATTTGAAAAGCTGTAAATGTAGTTATAGTTTTATACACACACATCCTGTCAGTTTCAAAAGCAATCCCTTCCTTTACCTCATTACCATAATTTGCAAACTAAAGTCAATGGAAACTCATTAAAATACTTCGTATTATTCAATATTTACTATGTTTATCAGATATTTAAAGCTTTTCCTTCCAAAGTGCTAATGTTTCAATAATAAAGCAATGACACATTTTGGAGGCATAATGGCAACATTCAAATGAATATTTACTCAAATAAATAACAATGAAGCAATAAAGTACTCTATGTAATTGCATATTTTTGCCCATTGTCCAAGGTCATGTCCTTACAGTTTATAACAGAGATTTTCAACCTTTTTCATTTCATGGCACACATAGAGTAATTACTAAAATCCCGCGGCACACAAAAAATGTATTATATTTGTTGCCAATCTGACAAAAAGAAAATATAATTTTGATTCATTCACACCAGACAGCTATTGTTTTGTTGGCTGTTTTCATTTTTTTTATTTGACAATTTAAGGAAAAAAAGGTCAGTGCCCCTGACTAAACAGTCAGGTATTGCATGTTTTAAAAATTCTTGCAGAACACCGATTGAAAATTGCTGATTTTAAACCTCAGCCAAGCAGTGGAGCCCAAGAAATTGGATTCAGAAAGTGAACACTTGAGTTGCACTCCTGCTTGCCTTGAGACCTTGGGCAAAACATTTCAACTCTCTACCTCCCTCCTCCTCACTTAACTCCCCGAGTGATTATGAATGTGAAAGTGCCTTGAAATTTAATGCAGAAATGCCTCTCATTGTCCTGATGAAGAGGCCAGGGATGAGAGAGAAAATCTCTGGCCCAGAGTCAAAGCCAGAGGGCAAGACAGACAAGCCAGCTGTGCTAGGTTCCCCAATAGGCAGACTAACAACTGTTAAGATTTCAAAAAGGAGAATGGAGGGAAGGGCAGCCTCTGTGACTTCATGCCAAATTCTGCAATCATCCAATCTAGAAATGTAGTAGGCATACGGGCATGAGTGGAGCAAGGACAATAGGCCAGATACAGAAGGACCTTACCTGGCAAGGGGACTGTCCTTTCCTCCCCTAGCATATCACTGTCATGTGGTTTAGACCCCTTGACCTTTCAGATCGCAGGTCATGCAGCTCAAGGCCCCTCCCTGTGTATGTAGCTATTCATGTGGTAGACGCCCTTAGAGGAGAAACATGGGGGCCAGAGAATAGCCTCATCAGACTCCTATACAAGCCCTTGCAGGACCACTCCCTTAAGCATTAAGCCCTCAGGACAAGGTTTTGACCTGCATCAAATTAGCAATGAAGCCTCAGGTCTTCTGACCACAGAGACAGAGTTTTGGTCAAACTAGAGAGAACATCTAGACCAGCGGTCGCCAATCAGTGGTCCACGGATCACCGGTGGTCCGTGAGGTCCAAAAGGTTGGCGACTACTGATCTAGACCTCAGTTGCGTTTCAGCTCCAGGCCCAGAAAAGTTACAAGGCCAGGCAGGGTGGCACCATGACCAGCTTTGACAACTAATGATCCTCTACCCTAGTGCCAGCCAATCAGTGGAGACCATAACCCTGAAAGGACAGACATGGAAAGCTGATGAATGTTCTATTGAGGGCCTCTCCTAGGACCTCCCATAAAATCCCCTCCCTAAAAATCCTCAGGAGGACCCAACATGCTCGCTCTGTCTAGACCAGGGGTGGGCAAACTTTTTGACTCGAGGGCCACAATGGGTTCTTAAACTGGACCGGAGGGCCGGAACAAAAGCATGGATGGAGTGTTTGTGTGAACTAATATAAATTCAAAGTAAACATCATTAAATAAAAGGGTGGTCTTTCTTTTTTCTTTAGTTTTATTCATTTCAAATGGGCCGGATCCGGCCCGCGGGCCGTAGTTTGCCCACGGCTGCTCTAGAGCCTTCTTCCTTTAAGTGTGTCCCTTTGCTTTCTTTCTCCTAGTCACTGGTAAGGTCTTGTTGCCATTGCATAGCTGATAGAAATGCAATATTTTAATTTCAACATACATGAAGGCTTATGACTTTTCAAAAAAAATAGCACTTTATTTCGATTTACACATGGAATGTACATCATAATCTTCCCATGGGGGAGGGGGGAGGGGGCAAAGGAAGGTCTTAAATGGTCTCTAGGAGAAAAACTAGGTCTTCTACTTTATCCTTCAGTTCTCTTTCCACTACGCCGTAACTGCTGTTAGGTTTGTCTCTTAGTCTTCTTCTCATGCTATGGATTTGCAACCTTCACTTGAAAAACATTAAATGTTCAAAGGCAGTTTAATGTTTGACTTTAAGAACATGCCCAATTTCTATTAACTGAAAAATCTGTTCAAATGAGACTGAAGTTTATTAAGCACAGGTAAGAACTTCCTAAGTTATCAAGTGTGCAAGTTTCAAACCTACCCAATAGGTGATTACTGAAGAAACTGTCAAGATTCATACTGATAGGCAAGGCTCACAAACACTTGGAAAAAAGCTAACAAACTCAAACTGCAGAGGGGTATTTCTGTTCCTTGGTTTGCATTCAACAGTCCTTTATGCAACTTGCTCAGAACTCCTTGCATGAAGCTGCCAGGCTATCACAAAAGAACTGGATGCTTGTGCAACCATTAACCTCTGTTTACTGTCTGAGACAAGAAACAAAGAAAGATAGGTGCCCAGCAACAGAAGCTCTGCAGGAAGAATTTAACTTGGCCCCCAACTCTCAGAAGCTGAAGTTAAAATAAATTACCCAACAGGCAGTTTCTCCCCAGCAATTCCTTGCATCCTGAGGGCTCGTTGGCTGAAGATTTTAACTGTCAAGGTTGCATTAGATGCAAACAACTCTTAAGGACGAATGAGTGCCTATTCAAAAACTGCTTGCCAAGATCCACTTCCCATAGTTCTCCAAGGTCTCGCTTTTGGCAATGTGAGCTCTGGAGCATATGACAAGTCACAGGTCTCTGTGGCAGGTAGGTGAGAACGCAGCCAAAGGCTGATGGATGCTTAGCGCCTGTCTCTAAACCACCCTTCATCTCTCCAAAATGAGAGGCAGGGTGAGTTTCTGACAATCCATCTGGAATTACAGCATTTTAATTTGAGCTGGTAAGGAAGCAATACAGAAGCTTTATGAGATTCTGACTGGACATGGATACCTCAACTCTCCACATTGCAGGAAAACCTGGAGCATAGCTCAGTGACAATCTATGATCATCACCAAACTTCTATGTAGTGTCTTCTACGTGCACAGCACTTTGAGAGCTAGACACTGGTGGATAAACAAAACTAGACAATGTGATCTTTGCCCTAGAAAGCACCACCACACCACACCCTCCTTTACAATGTGAAAATACAATTCAAACTTCCCTTCTAAGCAAAACACACACACACACACACACACACCCCACACAGAGACACAGACAACTGTGCAGTGACAGCCAGAGTGAAAGGGGGTGGGGTAGGTGGAGATGGGCAAAAAGGGGATAAAATAAATAGGGACAGAAAAAGACTTTGCTTTGGGCAATGAGTGCACAATGCAGTGTTCAGAGGCTGTTTTGTTGAGTTGTACACTTGAAACCTGTATGGTTTTGTGAACCAATGTCACCCCAATAAATTCAATAAAAAATAAATTTTAAATGTATCTATAACATTTTAGAGCAAAATAAGTCAAGATAAACATTTTACTGTCATCAAAAGAGACTTGACATATATCAGAATGAAGAACAAGAAATGCTCACAGTCACTTACAGCACATTTTATAATCTCTCCATCTGCCCAGGGTTTTCCTAATCATTCAGGTATTTTTTATGTGCACCAGCTTTTTCTTCATAGCAACCCTTGGAAGCAGTCATTATCTCTCATTTTACAGGTGGGAAGGCTGAGGCTCAGAGAGGTTAACTGACTTGAGAAAATCAATCCACTGATAGGATCCAGAGCAGTGACTAACATCCCAAGGTCTTGGTTCGCAGTGGTCTCAATGATACCAAGATGTGCTTTCTATATTTCTAAGAAAAATGTACTAAGAATAAATTCCTTCTGCATGCATTTTTTCCTGGCCTCATGACCTCTATAAGCAGTCCTCTAAGCTAATTATCTGTGCATGTTCCCTAAGCCATTTGGGCACTCTGTAGTATTTAAACACACTTTCCATGAATGCTCCTGGCTTTGC
>NW_005361545.1:869944-890004 GCF_000412655.1 Myotis brandtii
AAAGAAAAAAAAAAAAGAAAAAAAAAAAAAAAAAAAATTTAAAAAAGATGTACAACCTTCACATGACCAGAAAAATATACATTCAAATGAGAGTCCTTTATTTGTTTATAAAATTGGCAAAATCAGACTTCATTCCCCAACACTGGTGAATGTGTGGGGAACTGGACCCACTCCAACACTGCTAGCAGAAGAGTACTTTGGGGTGACAGTCTCACAGGACAATAGGGCAGCCCTTATTAAAATTTTAATGGCGCACATTCTTAGACTGCAATTTCATTTCTTTGAATCTGCCTACAGAAAAACTGTCATAATACTTTTTGCAAGATTGTTTAAAATAGTGATAAACTGAGGGCAACCTAAGTGCCCTTCAGTAAGGGTGAATATTTCTGTTGAGTCCATTCTGTAGAATTTCAGGCACCCATTAAGAAGAATCAAGTAAGTTGTGTGTTTTTTATTAACAAAGAAAGATTTTTTAACATCAACTATGATTCATTTAATATATGTATTTATGAATATGATATAGATATATATTTATTTTTATAACATAAAATATACTTATGTATATCTGCGTGTGTGGACACATATATTGATATGGTACACAAAATGGTCTGGAAGATTGCACACTCAAAACTAGCTCAAAAAGAGAGATTAGAATGGAGAAGATTTTACATTTGGTTTTATAGTGTCCTTTGGTGCCTGAAGAATATTCTTTGAAGAACAAAGACTTGTTATTTATTATTTGGTGATTTAAGCACAATCTTCTAACACATCAAACCAGATGGTGGCTCTGTACCATCCCCAGTGAACTGTCCTGACTATGCCACATTAAGTACTGTCACCAGGTGGACCGTACTTAATGAGACAAGTCATGGTATAAAATATCCCCACTTCTCTGTGCCACTCAATCAAACACCTGTCTTTGCTGAGACCTCTTTTAAAAGCTGGAGAAAGCCAAAAAGCAGCTGGTAGTAAATGTTTTACAGCTGCAATAAATAAATAAGCCTCCATACAGCTGAGCTCCGTCTCACTTAGTGGTCATCTTCTAAGTCAGCATGACCCTTCAACATGACCCAGTGTACTTGAGTCAATGGGGAGAAAGCAGATGAGGACCAGGAGGTGGAACTTGTGACGAGGTGGCTCTCACAGAAGCCAGCGCACCGATGGGAAGACTTGGGTGCCAGTTCTTGGTTTTTTCGCTTTTTAGGCAGATGACCTTGAGCAGTATCTGCTCCACCTCTCGGAGTCTCGGCTGTTACAATGAAACACAGAAAATGCCAGCGAAAGAGCACTAAGTAGTTCATGTGTCTGGTATGAGGAGTATAGTAAATGGGATGCTTAAAGTGAAAGCCTTCTGCAGAGGACAAAGCGCAGTGGTTCTCAACCTTCCTAATGCTGCAACCCTTTAATACAGTTCTTCATGTTGTGGTGACCCCCAATTTCATTGTTACAAATTGAACATAATTAAAGCATAGTGATTAATCACAAAAACAATATGTAATTATATATGTGTTTTCCGATGGTCTTAGGCGACCCCTGTGAAAGGGTCGTTCGACCTCCAAAGGGGTCGCGACCCACAGGTTGAGAACTGCTGTTTTACAGGGTGTTATTTCTATTTCCTCCACCTAGTCCACCAACTGGAGATCCTTTTCAGGGGGACATGATGCTCTTTCAAAGTGCAAGTACCCCTGCTAAAGTTCAGCATCATTTGACAACCGAATGTCCACCACTTTAATCAAATAATCTGGCAACTAGTTGAGTTTGGTTTCTGTGTTCAGAGAGTGGAGAGGTTGACAGGAATGGGGACTGCATTTCGAAGCAGGAGGGCTGGCCTGGTGGGGGGTATGGGAGTCCAAAGCACTTAATTTCTGGGCAGAACAACAAAGAAAGGTAGAGGGGCAATGTCCCCAAATCCCAGAAGGAGGGGCAGCAAGAACAAGGGAGGAACTAGAGCCTCCCCCCCTCCAACCCAAAGAGCTGGTCTGTACACTGACAATCACAGTCTTTCTAGGCATTGTCCTGTCCTCTGTGGAGACAGGGGCTCATGGAAGCTTCGACCTTTCCTTTGCCCACAGTTAATATCGGCTTAGACTCAGAACAGTAATCCAAGAATTTCTAGATTGCCTTTAAACTACACAGTTCAAAGTGAGAGCAATACCCTGGTCTTAGAAGCTGAAGAAGCCAAACAGCCCCATTGTTTCATTAGTGAGAGCTCTCTCAGGTTAAGTGACTTCCTCAAAGTCAATGCTAAAGGACCCACGCTTCTCAGCTTAGGAGACTGCTCTTATCTCCATCGCCCACACACATGGGGAGTTGGTGATGTCTGAGACGATTCAAAGGCTACATGCAGCAGGAGGGACTCTTTTAACCCACCTTGTAAGAACCTTGGTGAAAGCCATTTGTCTTTTCATGACAGATGATTTTTAAAAATCGCCAAATAATTTCCTTTTACTAGGAGAAAAGAAACCACGCAGACCAGTAAGTGTTTTTTAAATGTTCTACAGGCCTCCATCCACTATAAATCTTGGCTTCTGACTCTTCTGAAACACCCTGCTCTAAAATGAGAACCTATCAGAGTTGAACACGCCAAGAAATCCCACATTGTCCTGGTCTCTCAGATACAATGTGACCTAGTACTGTCCATTGAACGATAAAGACATTTGAATTATCTGATTCCATGGTTCTGAATCCTGGCTTTGCAAAGTAGAAAAAATAATAATAAAATGAAATCTACCATTCTGCCTAGGTTGCCTTTTAATAGGAAGCCTATGTATTTTTTTTCCTTTTTATTCAGGAAAGAAAAAGTCAGTAACAAGTTGCATGATAAGCAGAAGCAACTCCATATCTTTTTATAAATATGATTGAAAAGCTACCTACACTGCATAAAATATCTTCAAGTTATGGTTATGCTTATTTCACATTGAAAAATGACTGGGTAAAGGAGAGGGGACGTCTAACTTTGTGTTCCAAAGGCAATAGAATAAGGAAGCAGCTACTTCATATGGGGGCCTGGGAATGCTGATTCCAGGAGAGATTTAGTCTCCAAAATTATTACAGAATTATTCAACTGTAACTCACTAATCTAGGTAATAACGGAGTCAATACAGGGCCCTATTTCTAAGTGAGTCTTGGGAGTAAATAAGCAGAAAGGAAATAAGCCCTCAGTTTGGATGAAGTAGGGATGAGGGTGGGGAAGGATGGGCCCCTGCCTTGATGAATGTAGACTGTGTTAGGAGAACATACCAGTTGGCTTTGCCTGGTCCTGAGAGGGTGTATCAGGAGTAACAGGCTCCATGCTTGTTTGGATGCCTTTAGGTCAGCAACCACCATGGTAAAACATGGTCCCACATCATATCCATTATATCCACCATAAACTACAACCATCCTGATGGATGTAATCAAGGGAAGAAAAGCTGTCATGAAGTAAATGGAGACTGGCTGGTTCAAATGCTCCCCTATTTGTCCTAATAAGCAGTACTCCATTAAGCATGTTCAATTCACGCGAAGAGGGATGAGAAGGAGCAGCATCAACTGTTTCTCCCTGGTGTTTAATTCCTCTAATCCAGAAGGCAGCTTTCACAAAGGCTAAGCTGAGGTCTACAATATTGTGGGAGACAACTTTTGTCTTCCCGATAGTCATCATCCTGCTGTTGCTTAAATGGCACTGTATTTAATTGTAGAGCCAATATGTCCAACTCCAGGTGACTATCATAGTTGATCTCCTTTGCAGCTAAGATGTGACTTAGGTTAGGCCAATGAGACTAGCATAAATGACAGTCAGCAGGGCCTTTCCTTCTTCTTGCCTGAATGGAGATGTGATGTCTAGAATTCACTAGCCATTTTGCAACCACATAGGGGAAAAGGATGAGAGCAATCTATGAGAATTACAGAAACATTGGACCTAATATTGCTGAGGCCCTAAACCAAAGCTAGCAGCCTCCCATCTCTGTGTAAGCTGCTGTAGTTAGGTTTCCTATTACTTGCTGCCAAATGCATTTCTAAACAATACAAATGTTCTACCTTGTTATGAAATTAGGTAAAATATATTTAGATATAACTAAGGGGTGGGGGTGGGGACTTTAAAAATAGCCCAAGTAAAAAAGTAAAGTTAAGGAACACCAAAGTAATCTTAAGCTTGCTGATGTGACAAGTGCCAATCTCTTTATTCTATTTTCAATCACAGCCACCAACATAAGACAGTTTCCTGAGAGCAGAGATGCATTAATTCAGAAATTCCATTCCACATTTATATCAGTATCATTTATCACTTAAGACTGTCAAAGAAAGACCCGTTCTCCAAGAAGATAAAAGATACAGATATTTTATGTTACTGGAATGACTCTAAACAATAATTTCAGTACCACTTATAAAGTACCTACTGTGTACCTTGACACTGGGCTTTTAAATATACTCTCATTTTACCTTAAGACAACGCTATGAGGTAGGTTTAATTAGGCACTTTTCTCAGATGGGGAAACTGGGTTTAGAAACTAGTCAGTATATGATGAAGCCTGTGGGAACCAGTGCTCAGCGTTCTTAGTAATGTTATGTTGCCTACTCAGGAAGCACTGCTGGTTTTAAACTATTTGGCCAACATGCATATGGCTTGGGAGCCAGACCCTAAGTCATCAGGGCTTAGGCATGCCTGAAAGAAATGCACACATCCTCACAAATAAAGAATGGTTCCTAAAATATGTCACTCAAGCTGTTGCAGACATGTGCCAGCCCTGCCTTCCAAAAGCACAGACACCACTGTAGCCACATGTCAAATGAGAACGAAGGTAAGGAGTTACTGTCAGAATGAGAAAATGTCTGTCTTCAATTAAAGCTCAAGTAAAAATGAAAAAGAAGAAGAAGAAGAATGATACTCAGGCTGTACAACTAGGCAGTCACCGATAACGGGACCAAGGTTTCTAACTTCATAGCAACCATCAACCTGAGGGCCTTCTACCTTTCTCAGCAAAACATTCTTTCATGCACCTCAGGCACAGGGAGCAAAAATTTTCACTGTTTGTACTACAGGAAATCAGAGAAGAAGCACCCTCAGGTACCTACCAACTGTTTGGAGCTGTCAGGGCTGGCAGCCAAATCCGACAGCATCAAGTCAAGCTTGTCATAATTGCACCTTAATGACTTCACAAGCTGTAGGACTCTCACCTGCTCCAAATGTCACACAAGGGTCCCCAGAGAATATTCAGATCCCGGAGGTCTCTCCCCAGAGCCATGATGGAATTTACCTAACATGCTGGAAATAGATTGTGAATGTTATCAGATGAAAGGTCCTGGTTCCAAGAATATCTCTGCAAGAATCATCTTCCAATTCAGGTGGCAGGATTCAGTGAGGAACTACAGAGAGTTCCAGCGCGCAGGAACATCAGAGATAATTGGTCTTTTCTTCCAAGCATCTTCAGATCAATTATAATTGTCAGGAAACGGGTTAGAGGCCACCATTCATGTACTGTTTTGCTTTGTTATCTTACATTCACTTGATTTCCTTGGACTGTAAGACAAGGCCTACGTTTAACCCGGGTCTGCATTTCAGCAATTAAGGTTTTTGATGATGACTGTATGAACATTTTCAAAGCCCTTTCATCTATACCTATCATCTTAAAGGTGCAGTCCCTTGAATAAAACTGATTAGGGTTACACTGTCTTGAATGAAGTGAGCAGACACTTAAATGGGAGTTTATGAAAGTTTCCCACAGAGAAGAATATTAAAAATGAAAAGAAGATTGTATTTAGACTTGATCTGATGCTAAGGACCATGCCAGGGGTCACCACGAGAGCTTACTATCTCCACTCAAGATATAGCTGCACCCACATAGCATCTCCACGCAGGAACTGACGCAGATCCACAGCTTGGCTCTGCAATTCAGCATCACAGTGTTTCTTCAGAGAAAGTTAAGCCTCTTGGCAGGGTTTCCACTCTATTTTCTCAGAAAGGTAATAATCTTTTCAGAAGCAGGATTTTTCGCATTATATTTGTTTAATAATCACTTTAATTATGATTTTGTAACCCCCCTTCAGCATAATAAATTACTAATCTAAAACCACTCCTAAAAAATGGAGTTTTTTAGTAAGATCTTTCATTCTCTCCTCTCTTTGAAGACTTCTCTGTTTCATGCCAAGACCTTATCAAATTTGCTTTAATTACAAAATTTCCTGTCCCAAAGGATTTGGGTTTTATATCCAACAAGCTTCAGCATTATTCCCTAGCAAAGTGAGAGTATGAAACAAAGTTCACTTCATATTACATTCAATCTCTGTGGGGAATGACCTCTGCAAAGAAGAAAATGTCTAAGGATAGTATCAATGAAATGAGTGTCACATTAAAGAATAATAACACATCAATAGGGTCTCAAAGTAAGAGTTAGATCTTTACTGCTACCTGAAGTACCAGTGCACTCAAAACATACAACTCAAAGGAAGGTCCCACCCAATAAAATTGCTAAGGATAATTTTTACATTAAGAGAATGTGTGAGCCAGCATTTTCTAAGCTGTTAGTTCCATAAATGAATTTTTGCTGTAAAGTAAGTGGGGGTGGGGCTGCATTCTGCATGTCAATGGGACCTTGGACCAGTGCTGAAGCAGACTAACTAACTCACTGCCTAAAAGTAGTCTCCAAACATGATGTCACTTTCCACAAGTATAATTCCACTAGAGGCCCGATGCACAAATATTCATGCAAGAATAGGCCTTCCTTCCCCTGGCTGCCGGCACTGCCTTCGCTCCGGCCCGGAGCCGCCTTCCACCTTCGTGCACTGCCCAGAGGCCCGGCCCCCGCCATCTTTGTCATGTCAATTTGCATATTTCCTCCTTATTGGCTGTGGGCGCCGCCATCATGTCAATTTGCATACTCTATCTTTATTAGATAGGGTGAGTCCATGAAGGGTGGGGATTTGTGATTATGATGCCAGATTTCGGGACTCCTGCTATAACCCATGTTGGAGATTCACAATGCTCATCAGCAAATTCAAGGTTATGAAAAGCATAAATAAGTAAAACCTGCTTACTTCCTTTAGTCCAATGTTTTCCAGAATCATTTGGCCATGGGAACTCCTTCTGTCCTTCTCCTTTCCAGCTCTCTCCCATAACTGTTAACATTTTCCCATCAAATAAAGTTTGGAAAATACTAATATAAGCAAGTCCAGTATTTCCATAACCCTATATTTCCGTAACCCTCATTTTTATACACACTAGATCAGAAATGGTAAATATACAGAAATGCTCATATCAGGAATTTATTACAAAAGGACTCCCTGGAGATATATACTAAGTGGTTCCTATTCAGAGCTCAGTTTCCCTATCTCCTACAATAAAACTACAGAACTATAAAAGAGAAAATGACTTTCAGAAGCAGATTTCCATAGTCTTTCATTCATGTATAAGACCTTAAGGGTAGGGATCATTTCTTACTCATTTTTATATCAGCAACATTTCACACAGGGTATTAAATGAGTCAACTTTTGTTACCGGAGTTGTTAAAATGAAATTTCACATTATTATATTTACTAAACACAAGAGTTTATAAAGTTTTTTAATATCATGAATCGAAGTAAAAATGGTTTATTGTTGCCTAAAATCTCAGAAAATCAAACAATGTTTGAAGTCTAACACTTTGCATTTTTCCAGTCATTTCATGTCACCTGTTGAACGCATATTGCTCGCTACTTGTCAGATTGACTCATTCCAGACTATCAATCAATGATACCCCAATCTATTTGAGCCAGGATGGAAAACTATAACAGACACCCAAAGGAAGGCTTTTACCTTTCCACGTCCTATTTGTGAAAATACGAATTACATAGGGGCAGGGATCCTCTTTTCTTTACCCCATCTCTTTCAGAGAGGTGCTAATAATCATTTTGGAGTGTATCCTTTTCCGACTGTGTGTATAAGCAAATGATCAAAGTTCTCCCATTGGATTGAAGGACTCAAGAAAGGAGGATGTTTGCTTCGTTCACTGATGGTTCTAGGAGAGTGCCAGGCATGCTGGCTCCATAAATAGTTGTCCATAGATGAGGGAATTAATGAATTCCACATTCAGCACATGCACTTTTCCAAATATGCACAGTTCTGACCTTCCTTCTCTCCAGCCCTTCTTCCCTCCCTCCCACCATCGTTCTTTCCTTTCTTCCTTCCTTCCTTGGGACTGACATATCTACCCTCAAAATCAGCAGTACTCAAATCTCAATTCCTCATCTGCTACCTCCTTGTTGAGGCAGCCAATATGCTCTCTATGTCCAAGGATTAATTGGGAGGGTGAATGGTTTATTCATTCTTTGGCCCCAGAATGGTAAAAGATTGGAATGTAGGAAATCATTGCCTGAAAGCTACAATAAGGCTATTAAATAGTTGACTCCACTTAGCACAGCAGCATAGAGGTCCCACAGACCTTCCCTAACCCAGGCCCATGATCAAAGAACTGATTGAAATGCAATGATTCCAAAGTGTGATTTAATAATCTTTTCCCTCAACAGAAAAGTTGGGCACCATGCAATTTCAGCCACAATTTACTTTGTATGCATTTTTCTGCCTAATTTTGCAGAGACTTGACAAAACAGATCTACAATTTGGTTGTGTGATTTGCCAAGATTAACCCAAGCAGTTCATTGGGCAGTGCTCAAGGAGTAAATCATCTCCAATTCAACTTCTAAAGCCTGGCCAGCTGGGGGCATATTTCTGGAGTGATATTAAGAGGACCTTTGTGAATAGAAAAACAGACATTTAGATTAGTTTTTTAAACCAAAGCAACTAATAAATATGTATTTTGTGTTTATTTCTTCAAAGACCAATAGATACACCGCTGCCAACAAGCATGTTATCTTAGAGTGCAGACTGTGTCTGAGAACTGAAACCTCACACTTTTCAGCTAAATGAGACCTGTACCTGCTGAGCTCCAAGTGGAGTATCTTCTTTATGCTCCCTAGGTAATCGCTTCTCCCTATCCATTTTGTATGCCTCATTCTGCTTTGTTCCAGGCATATCAGAGGACTGTAGACTCTCCCTTTGGGGATCTTTCAGCCTAGCATCGTCTATTCTATTCATTTTTAACTTGGGAACCCTTTTTTCACCATAATGTGTAATCACTGGAAACCCCTCAGGAAATCTTTTAATCATTTCATCCTCTTTTTGCCGAGTATATGATAAGGGATGTAAAATAAAGCATTTCACTTGAGATCAATACATTATTAAAGATTTTATCATAAAGTTCATTTAAAACAATTTTAATAAGATTCATTATGTATGAAGACAATCTCAACCTTTCCCTATTTAATAAGTAATACATGCTGCTTAATTTACTTTAAATTTATAAGAATAATAATGATTTGTCTCCCATTAAAATTTTAAATATCATTATATCAGGTTTTATTTTAGGGATCAAGCACATATTAAAATGTAAATTGAGTTTTCAATATCCAATATTGTTTCATAAATAAACACATTTTGGTTGTGATAATTAAGTGTATCATATACCTGCACAACATCTTTATAATTTTCATGGTTTCAGGTTTTGATTTGCATGCACCTCTCAACAAATAACTGGAGAGTGGGTACAAATAATTTTTAACCTTAGCAAATGAAGAGCCAAAGTGGATGAAATAGACATTGTATTTTATATTTTTAGCACCTGTTACGCTATATAAGAACTCTGATCAACTCATCTTTGATCTGCTCAGGACAATCTCAAGGTTATTAGCAGGATTATAGTTTCTATGCTTACTTTCAACTTATTTATATGTCAACATCAATGTTTCTTACGTTTCTTTTTAAACAAAGTTCATAAGGTTCTAAATTAAACTATGCATTTGTATTAATCTGCTTGGGTTGCAATAAAAAAACATGAAGCCTGGGTGGCTTAAGTAGCAAAATATTAATTCTCACAGTTCTGGAGGATGGAAGTCCAAGTTCAAAGCACCAGCTGTTTCAATTCCTGGTGAGGACTCTCTTCCTGGCCTGCAGACTGTAGCCACCTTTTCACTGTGTCCTCACAGGGAGGAGAGAGATAGCTGGTTTTTCTTCCTCTTTTTACAAGGACACTTGCCTTGCTGGATTAGGGCTCCACCCTTATTACCTCATTTAACCTTTATCACCTCCCCACAGGCCCTATCTCCCAATCAACAGACACACTGAGGGTTAGGGCTTTAACATATGAATGTGGGTTTGACAGGAATATCCAGTCCATAACAGTATGTTTAAGGGTACAAATGCAATAAGTATAATTGTTACAGTCAATCTCAGTCCCTGGTCACGCGCCATTTGTGCCACGCCAGCACGACCAAGGGTGATCCCGGAGTGGGAGGGTGAAAGGATGTTCATAGCAGCACAATTCACCATAGCTAAGATCTGGAAACAGCCTAAGTGCCCATCAGTAGATGAATGGATTAGAAAACTGTGGTACATCTACACGATGGAATACTATGCTGCTGTAAAAAAGAAGGAACTCTTACCATTTGCAACAGCATGGATGGAACTGGAAAGCATTATGCTAAGTGAAATAAGCCAGTCAATGAAGGAAAAATACCACATGATCTCACACATTCATGGATAATAGAGACCATTACAAACTTTTGAACAATAATAGATACAGAGGCAGAGCTGCCTCAAACTGATTGTCAAACTGCAGTGGGAAGGCCAGAGAGGGTTGGGGGGCAGAAGGGAGGGGAGTAAGAGATCAACCGAAGGACTTGTATGCATGCATATAAGCATAACCAATGGACATAAGACACTGGGAGTAGGGGAGGCCAGACACAGGGGAAAAAATAAAAATTAGCCATCAAAAAAAAAAAAAAAGACCGACAAGAGAATAATAGCTGGGTCTCGGTGGGACGCTGCCTCCCTGATGAGGAGACAACGAAAGCGCCCACAAGCCGTGTCATTTTATAGCAGATGTCATGAGGCAAAGCAGGGGCGTGATCAAGTTGTTTACAGCATTCTCGTGAGTTTCAACCTCACTCAACTACATGCACCCGAACTCTATCACAAGGCACGTGGGGCTATGTGTTCGGACCATAGGTTCAAGCTTACAACCACAGCTGTTGGCTATAATTGTGCTGGGAGGGCCCTGCCCTCCAGCTGGGACTTGCACGTGGCAATGAGAGGACCCTGTCCTTTCATTAGTTCGAGGCTTGAATCAGGCCAAAACACCCTAACCGCGCCCCACATATAATAATGCTCAAGGCTCCAACCTTAGTCACTCTAGGTAAGTGACTAAGTTCTGAGCATGGTCATCTTACCTTCTCTAACGACCACAGATTTGCCCAGGAAGCTTTCAAATGGTTACACTTTAAAAGAAGAAGTTCTAGGGAAGGAGCAGGAGAGGAGCTCCATTTTACAACTGAAGACAAAGGAGCCTGGCCATAGGCCTGAGAGATAAGAGAGTTAGAAACCAGGGGCTCGCCCTAACCAGTTTGGCTCAGTGGATAGAGTGTCGGTCTGCCGACTGAAGGGTCCCAGGTTCGATTCTGGTCAAGGGCATGTACCTTGGTTGCGGGCACATCTCCAGTGGGGGGTGTGCAGGAGGCAGCTGATTGATGTTTCTCTCTCATCAATGTTTCTAGCTCTCTATCCGTCTCTGTAAAAAATCAATAAAATATATTTAAAAAAAAAAAAGAAACCAGGGGCTCTAGGACAACTGAAGGGCCCCAACTGTAGCTCCACACTCTGACCCAGTCTTGTTCAAATCCATAGAGAAGTTCTGCAATGTTCTAACAGTTAAGTTTGCTGGTGAAGCAAACATTAACCCAGCAGGAAATGGCCTGATGGTACTCAGAGCACCATCAGGCTATAATTACTTGGTGGCCAAAAGTCAAAACAATGAGCCGAAACAGAAACAAAAGCCCAAACTCCAATTACCAGGCCCACAATACAAAGACATTAAAAACAAACCAACAGGCCTGCAGTGCATACTACCACTCTATCACTTCTGAAAATTAAAACACCCTTTCTTTTCTACCAAACCAGACAGGCATTCTTGTTTCATTCAATGATGAGCTTAGTAATTTTTAGTAAACACAAAAAATGAGCAAATTTGGATTCATTTGATAAAATTTTATACCAAAAGTATGATACTATCTCCATGTTTAAAACTGAAACTTAGAATCTGTTAAAAATTATATGATCCAATGACCTTAATTGTTAATTACCTAAAACCACAAAACTCTTCTTATTTCTAGGTTTTGACCAAGACTCTATTCATTTTCCAGAGGTCTTCACCTTTGAGAATCCCACACAAATTTCCTTGATATCTGGAGGTTTAAAAAAATGATTATTCTGAGGCAATCCTAAAGAGCCACTAAGGGAAAAAAATGCAAAGTAGGAAAAAGCATGTCAAGTTGACCACGTTCACAGAAGATAATGATGGGACATATAAAATGCCCTCAACATTTAGCCTCTTAAAATTTTAACACAACAGTATCCATTACAGTCAGTTCTGCTGCAACAAAACATGTGTTCTTAAAAGTATCTATGCTATGCAAGTGGGGCCATAAAAATCAGAGAGGGCGTATAGACAACACGGGGTTAGCAGTACAACACTGAAAAAGGATATCAGTAACATTAAATCAAAATCAGAAGCTTAATAAAAATGGTAGCACAGTTCTACATATGTAAAATGGTTAAGAAATCCATAAATACTACAATATTAATGGCACTTTACCCCATAAAAAGCCTAGAGTTTGCCTAGAATTGGGTGTGAGAAAGGATGCATCTTGTGAGTTGTCCTGCAGCATGGAAGAAGGGTGAGTTGACATTAACTGGAAAGCTGTAACACCAAATGTGGTTGGGTGGGGCTCATAACACATGGGTAAACTGAGGCTTTAGATGACCAGATGTGTATGTGCATGCGTTTAGCTGTCGTTCAGCTGGCTGTAGTTTGTAGTTCCCTGCATTCACCTACTGTTACTCCAGGAGGAAACGGGACATACGCAAATGGAAAACATTTGTGTTATGTCTGTTCCCTAACATATCAAATGCTTTGCAACAAATCCTCATTTTTCAAAAGAAGTGTTTTAGCAGAACTGATTCTACAGCGAATTGATTAAACTTAAAAAAATAAAGACTCAAACTCAGAGATTAGAAAGTTGGGAATGACTTCAGGATCATTTAAGATATTATGTCACAGGTAATATTAAGATATTAGTATATTTGAACTTTATTTTCTTTAAAGGGTCTTGCCTCTATCCCTTAGGGACCTCTCATAATTTTTAAGACTCAGTCTGAAGCAGAGAAAATACTGGAGGAGAGAAGCTTTAATAGGAAAAACAAAGGCTTAGGTCAGGTCCATGGATATGGTGCCTCATCTGATATGTAACATCTACCTATAGGTGCCTTAATAGTTGTTTGGGAAATGTATAATTATTATCCCAGAAGCACATTCCTACTGGTTCAAGTGAAAAGATACAGATAACCCAAAAACAGATGTGAAAAGAGAATTTTATCAATTTGCTGGGTTCTTTCCATCATATATTTTAAGGTTCAGGAAAGCCAGGGAACTGGGGTACACAGTAATTTCTAAGAGGACTGTCACTACATCACTGCTACAGAAGTAACTACAGGGTTGGGGAAAAGTAGCTTCACAGTTGTAATACAAATAAATAATACGATAATGAATAAATAATACAAGAAAAAAGTCTGCTTCACATACAACTGCAAACCTACTTTTGCATGGTTTCCTGTGGTGGAAAATGACTAGAGGGCCCTATTCACCTACTTTCACAGGTGTGAAAATATGTGCAAAAGAAGGCCATCTTTCAAAAGAAGACTGGTTTTTTCCAATATGCATGTAAGAAACATAGAATGCTCCAAGTTCAGCTAAAGAGGAAAAGATTTTGCAGTAACTGTTAAGCAATATGGCCTGTTAGAATCTACTTTGAAAACATTTTGATATTTCACATTCAGTGAGTATTACTGAACACCTACCATGTACCAGGTACAGATGCCAACTTGCAGAACAAACTCCTTGATGGTGGCAGCTAGAGCCCACATTATTCAAACACTGCGCAGGTGAGCCCTATGACCATCCCCAGGTTGAGAGCCATCAATTTAGTACATGAAAATGTATCACACTTTAAAGGATAAAGCCTGTTGAAAATCCAGAAAATAAAGCACAAAAACTTGGAACGGAAGAAAAATTGCATATCAAGAAGTATCTGGATTCTTTTCCTTGTTTATTTCGTCTTTGTATAAGAAGATGATGTTTGGGATACAACATTGAAGGGGAAACTTTAGGTCTTCATGAGAATGTGCTGATCTGAGCCATTCCTATTGATTTTTTTTCCTCCTCACCCAAGGATATTTTTTCCACCCATTGATTTTTAGAGAGAGAGTGGAAGGGAGAGGGAGAGACAGAGAAACACTGATGTGAGAGAGATACATCAATTGGTTACCTCCCGAATGAATGCCCCTGACCAAAGCCAGGAGTCTGCAACCGAGGCCTGTGCCCTTGACTGGAATCTGGAATCTGGAATGGAGCCCAGGACCCTACAATCCGCAGGCCAACACTCTATCGACTGAGCGAAACTGGCTAGGGCCCTATTGATTATGAATGGAAGGTCACCCATCCCTGCTGACACATTAGGAAAACCAGAGGACTTGGTAACAGAGACACCACATACACTATGGGAAATGGGGGTGCAAGATGGCCATGGAAGAGAACCGGGTTCTGAAGTCTGGGCCTTACCCTCCTTACTCAACCTCCAGCAGTCCCAGTGGGAACCTCAGAGTCAGATTCAAGGAAATAAAACTTTTCCCCTTTACAGAGAGCATCGAGAGAACCGGGTTCTGAGGTCTGGGCCTTACTCTCCTTACTCAACCTCCAGCAGTCCCAGTGGGAACCTGAGTCAGAGTCAAGGAAATAAAACTTTTCCCCTTTACAGAGAGCATCTCCCCTTCAGTATCTGCAGTATCTTCAGTATCTCTTCTCAAAGATTAACCACTAAAGGAATCAAGTTTGTTTTGCTACTATCACTAGGTTGTGTAAGTAGATGCATCAATATGCCCTTTTGGAGGGAACACTTCCCACATGCTCTTTGGACCAAATTTTATAAAGTGATATATAAAATGAGTTGACTTAAATCGGGTATCCAAACATACACCTTCCCTACATTCGTGGCTCATGAGACACATTGATGAATAGAGCTAGACTGCAACCCACATCACATGCCCTGAGTAGCAACTGTAAAAGAAAATATCATTAAAGGGATCTCCATCTCCAATAAAATACAACCTACATTACTAGCAAAGAGACATCATCAATCACCAATGCTTAAGAAAATAAGGCATAATCTTTTTTTTTTTCAGTAAAGCTCAGTTGGCTTCAAACTGTATAAATTCCATAGTGATGTGCAATATGTTTTTGGAATTATGTTTCTTAACCAAAGGTACATTTTTCCTGAGAGATAACAGGCAATTGATATTCTAGTTTCAATTACTTTAAGTAGGAAGTTTAAAAACATAACCGCATGGTCTATATTTTTATAAGAGTTATTACTAAAATTATTTTGCCTGTTCTTTATTTTATACCTGAATTCTGAAGACAGAAAATTCCTTCTAAACATACATAAAAAAGGAAATATGGGTGACTTATGTTTATCATACATGCATTTATCCATCCTAAAGTAAATAACCAATGTGTTACTATCCATTTAAATAGTCTCTAATGTTCTTCACTCTGATTACAGACAGTCCTCAGGTTACATTGGACTCGACGGACGTCATTTCGTGGTTACGTCACCATCTCCCATTTATTTATGTATCCATCCTAAAGTAAATAACCAATGTGTTACTATTCATTTAAACAGTCTCTAACATTCTTCACTCTGATTACAGACAGTCCTCGGGTTACATCGGACTCGACGGACGTCATTTTGTGGTTACGTCACTATCTCCCATTTATTTATATAAAAAAAAAAGTTCCATCATTTCGAGGTATGTACATATGTGCTTTATTTTTATTATTTATTTACCACAAGTAAAGGTCAGGAATTGTTATCTTTCTTTTAAATTTTTGTTACTGTTTCACTTCATTACTGCTGTGTCTGTGCTCCATGTGAGTGACGTAGGTGCTTATGTAGGTGGGTTCTGACTTACGGCGAAAATAGCCTTATGTCACGCCGTAGGAACGAATCTCCGACGTAACCCGAAGACCTACTGTACTCAAATGCACTGTAATTTTTCATTGATAAAATGTAATCTTCTAAATTAAAATATTCTTGGGAAAGGACCACAACTCCTATTCCCAAAGTTTACAGCGCTGTAGGAATGAATCTCCGACATAACCCAAGGACCTACTGTACTCAAATCACTGTAATTTTTCATTGATAAAATGTAATCTGCTAAATTAAAATATTCTTGGGAAAGGACCACAACTCCTATTCCCAAAGTTTACAGAAATCATTGAGAATGGTGACTATACATGCACCTCATGTCTTCATTGGTGACAGATTTTAAATGAAACATCATGGAATCAACGTTGTTGGTGTTTTTTTCCTTGAATACATGTAAATGGACTTTCCATCATTAGCCACAAGATTGCCAAGATTAGTTTTCTTTTAGATTCTCAAAAACTCAGACAGATCTAACAGGATAAGCTACAGAAGTCAAGCAAAAACTCCCAGTCCAATCTTCCATCAAGAGCCAATTAGTTGAAGGCCTTAGAAATAGAACAATGCCCCAATTCTTTGCAGCAGCAAATTAAAGAAGCCCTTACCTTTTAGTCAGAATAAGTGACAGATAACCAGCATAATAAACTTAACAGACATGCCTGCAATGCACATTTCTCAGTGGACTCCCCAAAGCACTGTGCATAAAACCCCAGCCTGCCTGCTCCAACCTTCACTGTCTGAGACACCCGCTACCAGGGTAACAAGAAAGGGCGGAATGAAGCAGCAATCTTAGTTTCTTAAAAACCTTTGTCCTGGAAAAAGGGAGGAGAAAAGAGCAAACAGGGAAGGGAAGGGAAGGGGGAAGGCTGAAGGAAGGGAGGCCAGTGGAAGGGTGGGGGAGAGTGCTAAGATGTGACCCACATATGGAATGAGCATTAGAACAATGAGGCCAGGACAGCCAAACCAGTGCACTCTGGGGCAGCAGTTTTCAAAACAAGGCTTCACAGCTTTGCAGGAAAGAGGGTATAGGGAAACATAATACAAACACAAGCTAATTGAAATAAGCAACTGGACACAAAAGGAGCTGGCCAAATCACCAGCAACTGGGACACTGTGGGCTCCTGGAGTTCATTTCTATGCAGCCTGTAGGGTTTTTTCCCTCCTCACTGGAACGTTTTTTGGTCCCTGGGGTCTAGAATTCCAGAGGACTCAATTAACACCATACTTGGCTAGCTCCCTGGTCTGATCAATATGAAATAAGCTGCCTTTTAGCATCTCCATAAAATAAAATAGCCCCAAAACTGGGGCTGCTGCTCTTTTATTTCCTCTGCAGAGTAACAGCCAAATGAGCGCTGAGGGGCAGGGGAGCCACACGCATATGACACATTAAGAGAGGATAGAAAGGGCACGATGATGGGGTTGGACATACTGAAGCATCTTAAATCTGATAGAGCTGTGAAGTCAATGAAATCAGCTCCTGCATCCTGAGGCCTTGGAATGCCAGCGGTGTTTCACATGTGAGGCATTTGAGCTTAAACTCACTGGGACTCTAATGATTGCTGTGTTCTGCATAACATAATTCTGTCTTTTGGCAAAGGATGCATTCATACACATCTCAGAAACACTGATCCGGTAAACATTGCACGGTCCCCCCAGTAACCTTCATAAAGCCTTCCTTACAAGTGATATCCTCTCTGGTTCTGATTTCACTTCACTGTTAAACAACTGATTTTTTCAAAGACCAGAGATAAAACAACATTAAAAATAACATTGCTAAATCTAAGTATTTCATTTAAAAAAAAGGAATGATTCTCAAATGGGGTTTCCCAGTAGCTTTTATTTAGTAATACTTTATTTCTAGTGCAACGAGTGTGATATAATAGTGCAAAGCATTTCTACATTCTGCCCACTGCTAACTCTGGAAATGCAGATATTCAAACAACCTGTGAAACAAGCTATGGCAGCAAAACTTTCCAAACACACACACACACACACACACAATTTCAGAATGAGTGCCATGTTTCTTGTGTAGTAATTCTAATATATAGATTTCAAAAGTGTGGGACCAAAAAAAAAGTCCATGGTAAATCAATGCTAGAATAGCTAGGTTCACAGCTAGAGCAAAAAAAAAAAAAAAAAAAAAAAAAAAAAAAAAAAAAAACAACAACAAAAATAACAAACAACACCTAAAGATCAAATTTCCATAAGAATAAGCTCAAGATAAAATGTTCATGCAGAAAAAGATCCAGAATGAGTGCCATGTTTCTTGTGTGTGTAATTCCAATATTCAGATTTCAAAAGTGTGGGACCAGGAAAAAAAATGTCCATGGTAAATTCAATGCTAGAATAGCTAGGTTCACAGCTAGAGGGAAAAAAAAAGCAAAAAACAAAACAAAACAAAAACACCTAAAGATCAAATTTCCATAAAAATAAGCTCAAGATAAAATGTTCATGCAGAAAAAGATCCTCAATTCCCATGTGTTACAAAGGCCTTACCAGTTAAATCACGGAATATGAAAACCTGTGTTTAAATCATTTTTAGGCAATGACACAAGCTGAGGAGGAAAATAAAATAAATAAGTGACAGGAAAGAGGGGTTGTCAACACCAACTCCAAATTTCATGCTCCTTGGCTTGATCTTGTATTTCATATAACACAGGAATTATCCTACGCAGGAATAATGGGCCTCTTCTTGTGAGGTCTGGTTCTTTAAAATCTAAGTTTGAAGAAACTTGGGCTGTGACTTATCTGAGAGATAAAATGAAGTTGGATTAGCTGGCGGCTGGGCTGGGACTGGAGGCTACAAGTATTCGCTGGTGTTTACAGCTGCAACTGCAAGTCACAGTCCAGCAAAGTTGCAGCTAAAGGTCCAAAGTGTGCTCCTCGGAGCAGTGATCTTTTGGATGTGGCAAAGCTGAGCTTCTGGCCAAATAAAAAGGACGCTTTTTATTTGCATTTACTTTTGTTTTATTTGTCATTTTTCCTAGCCAGGTCATGAATCAAATCAAAAAAAGGAAGACTTTCAAAATGCTATATTCCAGCTTCAACTTGATGTTGTTTTTGTCTCTGCTGTTTTGAAATATGAGCCAGGATGTAAATGGGCTGTGTTGTCATGCATGGGGGCTGCCTCAGGCAAAATATTCCTATTAAGTGGGAGCATTCCTGGTATTGTGGGGCCTGAAGCAAGGCACTGGAGGATCCTCTTTAAGAAAAGTGTATAAAATTAGAAATTGAAAATTAAGTAGAAGGCTTTGGAAAGGGCCCATGAAAGTGAAGGGGTCTGAAGCTTAAGCTTCAATATATTCACAGTCCCAAAAATGCGTAAGTACTTTGGATGATTATAAAGTCAGTGTTTATGAACATTACAATTAATTTTCAAAATTTAAAAGAATCTACAGAAAAGAATACTTTTTTTTGTCAATGCCTATTTTCAAACTGATGACCGTACTAATCCAGGCACTGCTGATAACGTGAAGCAACGGAACCTCAAACATCAAGAATCATTTCCTTCCGTATCTGTGCACCCTCAATTCATCCACTATTGCCAGTTTTGTACCGTAAATTTTATCTTTGATATATCCCCATAAAAAAATGTTTAGTGGCACTTTTGAATAAATTTTCTTTGTTCAAAGCTTAGTCTGACTTCACCCATTATTACAAATCAATTCAACTTGAAAAGGAGTGGAAATTAAGTGACTTACCAGCTATGAAAGTGTGCTTACATTTTTGGGACACCCTATATATGACTCTACTATCAATGGGACCTCCCTCAAGAGCACCTCAAGGGGCCCAGTTGGGGTGGCTCAATGGTTGAGCATCAAACTATGAACCAGGAGGTCACAGTTCAATTCCCAGTCAGGGCATATGCCAGGGTTGCAGGCTCCATCCCCAGTGAGGGATGTGCAGGAGGCAGCCCATTGAGGATTCTCTCTCATTACTGATGTTTCTATCTCTCTCTC
>NW_005361545.1:895417-900433 GCF_000412655.1 Myotis brandtii
TAACATTTCCACAATTGTGATTCCCCTGCTCCCCTGGAATAACTGCAAAATAGAAAAACAATAAAACCGCTTAACTGGCTATTCTGGGTCCCAAGGCTGAGAACGCAGTAGGAGTAACTGTCCAACTGAAGAGTGGGGCTGGGCTGCCCATCCAGCAGAGCTAGTTCCGCAGCCTCACCCCATCACCCACCTCTAGGCTGCAGAGCAGAGGCGGTCACACCAAGGAGGACTGTTGGCTAGAGCTGGGGGCCCAGGATGGAGAGTCTGTGCCTGTTCTGCTCTCACTCCACGGAGGCAGAGCTGATTCTACAGAGGGAGGGAGAGAGGTGCCTCCCAGTCACTTCCAGCCAGTGAGCAGGGCCTTCTGCTCTCAGGACACTCACCGGTTGGAACTCCAGGATTTCCCAGTCACAGCTTACCCACTGTAGTACCCTCGCTTGTCGTCTACCTATCCTCTTCCTTCAACTCTGTGTCCTTATTCCCTATGCAACAGTCCGCAGTGACTAAGGAAAGAAGGGGGAAAAAACAACTTGTTTTCTTCCCTCTCAAATGTAAATCACACACAGGGTTGTCCAGCTGACTTGATGGAGACAAGCAGCTGAGAAAGACAAGGGAGGTCAGGAGACAACCCCTGACCCCATGCTGTCAGTCACCAAAAGCAAAGGAGTAGAGGGTTTGAGCCTCTGTGATCCAGAAAGCGCTCATTTTCTGTGCAGCATCTGCTGAGCAAAGCTCCACAAAAGGTTAGTGGCATGGAGCTAAATGTGGCAAAAGAAAAAAATGCCATCCCGCTGCCATTATCTTACCAGCGGAGGGGTAAGGGGGGTGGAATCAAGCCCAGAGAGAGAAGAAAACACTATTAAAACATTGTGAAGAGCTTTTTTTTTTTTTAAATAATAAAAGGTTTGTTAGACCAGAAACAAAAACAAGGAAAAAGGGAACCAAATGACTTTCATGACAAATATGGACTGAAGGCTTTCCATGGGGCAGAAACTGTTCTAGGTGAATAAGACAAATAACATCTCCATTCTTAGAGAACTAATATTTAGCAGCAACGGACGAAGGTGATTAAGAAATAACTTCACAGAGTGGTGTATGCTCTGAAGACAACACGAAGCGAAAAAGAGAAACCTGGACGAAGAGAAGGGTCTATTTTAGACAAGGTTGCAGGTAAGGCTCTCTGAGACTGAGTCATCCATTCAGAGGTCTGGGGGAAAGGTATTCTCCGCAGAGGGAACAGCAAGCGCAGAGTGCCTGCCCTCCCAGCATGCCTGCATTCCTGTAAATTTCATGAAGCTCCTATTTTTCAGGAAAGTGAACAAGACAAATCCCCTGCCTCTGAAGTCGCCATGTGGAGTGACATGATAAGTGCACACCCAAGCAGCCACACGAATGCCAATGGGAAGAGTCCGTCACAATTTCCAAGAAGTCACCTTGAAGCATGAACTTGATTGAAGAGCTGGATTGTGCTCCAGACCTGTTTAAAACAACATTCTGGGCGCAGTAAATAGACTGAGCAAAGGCATGACATGTCAATGAGCCACACCTGTACCCTGTACATTACACTCTTAGACCATTTCAGCACTTAATTGTATGAATTTGTTTCATGTTTCCCTTCACTGCTGGAATGTACATTCTTTGACAAAAGGGAACTTGCTCATTTTGAACCTTGAGTTTCTTGTACAATGCCTGGTACATAGAGTCAGGGAATGTCTGTCCAATATATGGGATGAGGAGTGAAAAGACAGGTTGGTGGTACCTTGTGAAGGTTGGAATGTGCCAGGGGGTAGAAGTTGGACTTCTTTCTGTAGGTATGGGGGCCATCAAAGGTTTTCTAATTTACAAACCTTATGAATGACGAAAGTGAGCTTAACCTACCAGTGAACCCGGAAGCCTTCCTTTATACTAGTAAAGCCTATATTGGTGGTGCTGACAGCTGCAGCTGATGTTGTTTAAGTGAAGATGTGGCTTTTTGTTTCCTTCAGGGAAGAGACATATATTAATTGTAGTGCTTTTTAAGACATGAAACATGGTTTTAAAAGCTTGATAATCACTTCTACTAAAGGTTTCCTGCTGCGATTGTCAAATATGAGTCTTTACCCATTCCCTGTGACCCACTTCCCTGCCATTCCCTTGCTCCACGTTGAATCAGCCAACCCATGTGTATTTATTGCATTCCTCCTCTGTGGACAGCGAGGAGTACTGTGTGAGATCACATACCCTTCACACTTCAGAATAATAAAGTATCCTTAATGGCCAAGGGCATTTTTGTTCCTACTGTATGTTATTATCCAGTGCAACCCTTTCATCTCATTTTCATCCCAGGTGGCTAGGCTGGCTCCTGGAAGAGCCAGATGATAGAGTGGGTTTCCTGGCTTCAGGTCATTAGGAACCACACTTTGTTCATCTTGGGTACCTCCAGGAATGGCCAACAATGACTTCCAAAGCTCTAGGCATTGCCTCAGATAAATTACTCCATCCTGTACCACCATTATAACTACTCTCACTTCTGTCTTTGTGCCTCAGTGGCCCTCTCCAATCTCCACTCTCTTTTCAGACCTCAGCAAGATGTCAGAGCATTTGTACATGGAAGCTATAGAGAGCTTCCCTCCTATGGTGTAGCTCTGTGCACCAGCAGGAACTCGGGTATGGAAACAGATGCCACAATTTGCCAACCAGAAATAACACAGATGTGGCCACACACCTTCAAGTACACAGGCACTAAGATTAGATAACTGTGTTAATTTCAACAAAAATGCAGCCCAGCTGATAAGAGATCCATGCGTTTCAGAGACCCATCCCACTTACAGAAAGGAGTAGGCAACTCCTTGAGTCAGGTTCAGATGCAAACTGGCACTCGGAGGTTCCCAATCTCACTCATACCCTGACAAGTTCTAAATACTCCATTTCACTGGGATTCATTCATTCATAGTTCTTTATGCTATATGGGGTGGTCCCCCTTAGAGAAAAAAAAATTACAAGAAACATAATGAATGTCTTTAATAGTTATCATGAGGAAAACCATGAAAGGTAGTTGACCAGCTCAAAGACATTGAACCAAAATCAAATCATCAGCAAGAGACTTCAACAAGCATGACAAATGTCTCTTCAAATATGTAACTATTTTTTATATATATTTTACTGATTTTTTTACAGAGAGGAAGGGAGAGGGATAGAGAGTTAGAAACATCGATGAGAGGAAACATCGATCAGCTGCCTCCTGCACACTCCCTACTGGGGATGTGCCCGCAACCAAGGTACATGCCCTTGACTGGAATCGAACCTGGGACCCTTGAGTCCACAGGCTGATGCTCTATCCATTGAGTCAAACCGGTTAGGGCAATATGTTACTATATTTAATTCCTGTCACTTGCTAATAATCTAATACCACCCCCTTTTATAAAACACTAGCTTGGAAATTAGAAAGTTGAGACACATGAAGACTCACTATCCACAGTGAAAGGAAAAATCCATCAAGAGAGAGAGAAAAATGGCTCTCTAAAGGAATGGGAGGAACGGGACCCCTGGGGGAGGACTACATATCCTAAGTAAACTAACAAATGAAGAACTTCTCTAACAGTTCTGCAGATTCCCATTTGCTATGCACAGTTATTTCCTTAAGCATAATGCATTTATCTCTCCAAGACAGAAAACCATAATTTAATTAAAGTTAAAATGAAGAACTTAACGAGTTGCTACATTATTAGATCCCTTTGAAAGAGTTAAATGTTCCCATGCTCAGATCTCCTCTCTTCCTGTGCTTCAAGATAAGTACTGGGAGATTTATGTGCCATGAATTTCCAATTACCCATCTCTACCAGCTGGGCTGTCAATCACCACTTGTCTTATCCTGGATGTCTTCACCACCCCCACTTCCTCCTGTACTCAGAAACAAGCTTATTCTTCCAAAAAGAGCTTACCACCAGGCAGGCAAATGCTAGTTTTTATGTCCAGTTTCTGCTGGACAGAATTTCTCACTCAAATTACTGCCATCCCAGCGTCCCAACATATTCAAATAAACCAAGGGTTGCCACAAATTGTGGGCAATTTAAGATTTCAAAAGAGAATTTACATCATGCATCTTCCCAGCGTCCACTGAAGCAGAAATGATGAGCTCTCGAGAGCAATCCACCTCCCCCTTTGACATCTGGAAGCAGGTGGGAGAATTCTAAATGATAACTACCCTCAGACACCAGCAGAACACAGAAAAAAGCATGTCTGCAAATGCATGCTGACATACTAGTTGTAATCTTGGAGGAAAATAATGCTGGAAACTCTCCACTGCTCTTGGACCTGGGTTTTATCTGGAGCGTGAACATTTAAAAATGAAGGCATCAAAGACTCAGAAAAGTAGTTTAAAAGGTCTGACTATCAGTATCACAATTAGATACTTGAAAATAAATAACAGTTGTCATTCAATGGTTAGCATTATGGTGGTAAGTCTTAAAGGCACGGATTCGTTTCTTGTGATTGTGCCCAAAACATGTATCTCTTCAGCTGACAAATATTGAGTACTTACTATGTTAAAGGCTCTGTGTTAAATCTTCAGGGAGATAAAAAAAAAATAACTAATAACACAAGCCCGTGTTAGAAGGTTGTAGAAGTATATGCATAAATAATATTAGCAAAACAAAAATTGGCATCGAAATGTCTGTGGAACACGATGTGAATTCAGAGGAGACAAGATCTTGCATCTGGCTGGAGGAGGACAGGAATTCAAGGAGAACATCATGAAGGAAGGCTTCACCGATGGTGAACTAAATGCAGTCCACTACAGTATGGCAGTGCTGTGGACCTTCTAATCCTTGGGTTGTTCCTCTTCCGCCTGTCCTACTTTGCTTGTTTCTAGAGGACAAGCAGAAGCAAGATAATGGAAACTCAAGCTCCAATTTTTTTTTAATATGCAGTTTGGATAATTTTGATGTATCCTGTCTTATTAATTTATAAAATGAAATGTACGGATCACTTAATATTCACTACTCTGAGTTACTGAGAAGTATAAATAGCATGAAAGGC
>NW_005361546.1:0-762 GCF_000412655.1 Myotis brandtii
TGAGGGAAGTAAACGAGGTAAACTGACTCATTTGGGTAATTAAATGAGCAAATAGACCTGAAGTGCCCTAGTATGCACAGTGTCTACGAAACTATAAAATAAAAGGCCAGCTGTTGTCATTATTGCACATCCAGTGTCTGCCCTCTTGGGAACAACAATAACAGAATAAAGGGGTTCTTCCCTCCCAAACTACATAAGCAATTCATGACATCAAGCCTTGATGACAGCTTGACTGTGGTATAAGTGACAGGCGATAAACCACATATATGCAAATACATACTCCTTGTCATGCAAAAGTTTCTCATGTGCTTTTGTAGTCCCTCTCTCTGCACCCTACCCCACAGTCATCAGACAATCACTCATCCTGTCTTTCTTGATAGATTATTTTGCATTTTCTAGAAGGCTATATACATGGAATTACATCGTATGCTCTTCTTTTGTCATCGATTCTTTCAGTAATCATAATGATTTTTATGAGGTGAAATTCTTATAACAAGATATTAATCATTTTATAGTGAACATTTCACTGGCAGTATAGACAAAATGTTGTTCAGTCACTATGTTACCTAGTACTGAAACATTTTCATCACTGCAAATAAAACTCTGCACCCAAAGAAAGGTTGCTCCATCTCCCCAGCTCCTATCCCTGGACACCCCCAATCTGAATTCTGTCTCCTTCTCTTCTTCTCTTTGTCCCTGTTTTCTGTACCAACTACCCTGCCAGTCTGTACATCTGGTGCCCCACTTGTCCCAATGTCAGGG
>NW_005361547.1:0-466 GCF_000412655.1 Myotis brandtii
TCTCTGAAATCAATAAAAATGTATTTAAAAAAAGAATACTTAAACACATATATGATTAGTTGCACATATACATTTTTTTTGTAAGGAACCACAAGAATCTGGAAAATTTTTTGTTATTTTACCACCGTTTTTTAAAGAGTGGTTTTAGTAGGCCTTGGATACTTAAATCTTCTATACTAATAAAAGAATAATATGCTAATTAGGCCAGGACACCTTCCAGAGATCTTCTGGACAAAGCCATGATGGCGAGGCCAGGGCAGAGGCAGTTAGGGGCGATCAGGCCAGGAGCAGGGACCAGTTGGGGGGAAGCAGGCCAGCAGGAAGAGTGGTTAGGGGTGATCAGGCAGGCAGACAGGTGAGCGGTTAGGAGCCAGCAGTCCTGGATTGCGAGGGGGATGTCCGACTGCTGGTTTAGGCCTGATTCTGACAGTCGGACATACCTTGAGGGGTCCCAGATTGGAGAGGG
>NW_005361548.1:0-578 GCF_000412655.1 Myotis brandtii
CCATATTTAATTTTTTGAGGAAACTCCATACTTTTTTTCACAGTGACTGTCTGCATTCTCACTAGCAGTGCACTAGGATTCCCTTTTTCCCATATCCTCACCTGCACTTGTCATTTGTTGATTTGTTGATGGTAGCCATTTTGGTGTAAGGTGATATTTCACTGTTGTTTTAATTTGCATCTCACTGATGATTAATGATTTTGAGCATTTTTTCATATGTCTCTTGGTCATTTGTGTGTCCACTTTGTGTTTATTTAGGTCCTTTTACCCGTTTTTAAATTGGATTGTTTGACTTCCTTTTGTTAAGTTGTATGAGTTCCTTATATATTTTGGATATTAATCCTTTATCAGATATATTGTTGCCAAATATGTTCTCCCATATAGTGGGATCCTTTTTCATTTTGCTGATGGTTTCTTTTGCTGTGCAGAAAATTTTTATTTTCATGTAGCCCCATTTACTTATTTTCTCCTTAGCCATATATATTCTACATACTACATAGAAAAACATTTCTTATCCCCACCCTACAACATAATGGAAATCTTATAAATTTCTGTAAAATCACATAATAAAAATCATA
>NW_005361549.1:0-1618 GCF_000412655.1 Myotis brandtii
TGTTTTTGAAGATGAAGAATCACATCTTCCGATTCCCCGACCCCTGCTCACCTGGAGCTCCGAGTCCTGCAACGCATGCATTTCGGGCATGGCTACCTCTCTGGGTGACTGGGCTGGGTTGTACTAACCTTGTCTCTTCCTGGTCCTCATCAGTGTTGAGATGAGCCTGCGGAAGTAGAGAAAAGGGAGGCCAGGAAAGAGGAGGGGTGCTCAGCAACCTAGCAAGAGAGCGAGTAAGGATTTGACAACCATTTTATTTTTCCCCCTTCAGTTTCACTGAGTTATAATGGACAAGTAACACTGCATATATTTAAAGTGTACAGCATGAGGATTTGATAGACATATACACTGAAATGATTAATCGAGTTAATTCATGCATCTATTTTCTCACATCTCACAGTTACCATTTTCTTTTTAGTGGAAATATAGCATTTCTCTTAGCAAAATTGTAGACAATAGTATTGTTAACTATAATCCCTGTACTGTACGTTAGATCCCTAGAACTTTTAACTGAAAGTTTGTACCTTTTGTCCAATATCACTCCATTTCCCCACCTGCCAGCTCCCGGGGACCACCTTTCTACTCTGTTTATATGGGGCCGGCTTCCCCAAGCCCCTCATTAGATTCCACAGGAGTGAGGTCCTACAGTGCTTGTCTTTCTCTGCCCGGCTTATTTCACTTGGTGTGATTTCTCCAGGTTCATCCACACTACCGCAAATGGCAGTTTCCTTCTTGTGTGCCTGAATAATATTCCACCACGTCAATGTCCCACATTTTCCTTATCCAGTCATCTGGACACGGAGACTATTTCCTTATCGTGGGTGTTGTGAATAGAGCCTTTATTGTCTTTTGTTTCTAAAGATGCCTCTGCCTTTAGCTCTGGGTATTAACATTCCTCAATGATCCACGGAGTGACGGTAGGGCCACAGAACTCTGGTTCCTTACAGCACCTCCAACTAACCCAGCATTTTCTTCTCCGTTCCAGACTTCCTGTTTTCATCCAGGCTGTTGCCCCTTCCTGCAGTCTGACATCCTTCCTCTCTACCTGGAAGGAGGGTCTGCCTCCATGACCCTCTTATACTGGCTGAGCCTCCACCTGAGGCTTTCCTATCCCTCCTAGTCCTCCCAGGTACCAAGGCCATCCTGTGCCCAGGCTGCGAGAAGATATGCCTGAAGCTCGTTGGCTCAGAGTAAAGTCATTTTGAGGCTGGTCTTGGTGCCCAGGAAGTGGTGGGCATATCTGGTTCCCTGGGTTGAATGCTCTGTCCTGCACCCCTGGTCCCTCCTAACCCTGCTCTTGCACTGGGTACCAGCCATCACTGGCTCTTTCTGCCCAGGCTACGTCTCTGCATGCCTGGACCAGGAGCTGTTCTGCTTCCCCAAGTTGTCATTTACAGAACTGAAGTGGCTGCCAGCCACTTCCTGGGGAGCTCCAAGCATTCCTTGGTCCAACGCCTGCTTAACACAGGTCAGACTTGGGGGTGGGCCACCGATCCAAGGAGAAGGGTGCCAGTGGAGCGGAGGGGGTATTCTAACCCAGTCACCTTGCAGTTTCAACCCAGAAGAGTGAGGCTGCACAAAGAGTTCCTGTCCCTGACAGCAACAGTGGTCTCTCCTT
>NW_005361550.1:0-734 GCF_000412655.1 Myotis brandtii
TCCCTCACCCCCACCCCAGGCTCGAGAGCACAGTGCTAGCCAGGGGCACCCAGAGGTTCGGGTATGCAGCGTGAGGGCCTGGCACGACATGGCTGGGCTGTGTTTACACCGCCAAATTCCCACTTCTGCCCTGGCCTGCACGTTCCTCCTCCTTTCCCTCAGAGGCCCAGCTCCTGCCTACATGCTTGCTGGGCCGACCCAACTGCACTGGGGAGTGAGCCATGGCAATTGGAATGGCCACTTCCTGGGATGGGACAGTCAGACCATGGCAATTCATGAGGCCGATGAGGCCCCTTGGTGCATGTGCATCCCTCGGGCGGCAGGGGTGGCCAGCCAAGCTGAGTCTGGCTTCAGTGGGGCCAGTGGGAGCCCAAGGCCACCCCAACCCCCACAGGTCCCTGAGGATGGTGGCTCAGTGGAGAGCGGTGTCTCCATGAATGGTGCCCAGGGGCGGCTTTGAGCTGCTGCAACCCCGCCCCAGGCTTCAGGGAGGGGGAGAAGGCTTGCATCCACCAGCACCCTAGGCTGTACTGCCTGTGCCTCAGCCTTCCAGGTTGGCAGGGTCCAGAGCAGGTAACCTGCTCCCTTCCCCCAGTGGTAGAACTGGGAGGTGAGCGCTGGGTGCAGTGAGGGGACCACAGCTGGGATCCTCCTAATGTGGGGAAGGGGCCCATCCTAGGTCCATGGGGAGCTTAGAAAGTCTGGCTAAGCAGGTGCTGGTTCATACCAACTCT
>NW_005361551.1:0-776 GCF_000412655.1 Myotis brandtii
TATCGCCTTTGTAAAGAAGCAGATAACCTGGTAAAACTACAGCAGCTCAGAAGGAAACCCATGACTAGAGAGCGCAGCCTCTGGTTACTGAGGGACAGCGTTTATGGCGCCAGATGGAGCGGGCCCGTTTGTTCTTCCCCACAGGCTCACAAGTAGAGTGACTGGAGAAGAATTAATTACTGTATTTTTTGTTGTGGTTGCACATTTAGAACAATTGTTTCTGTGAGTTTCGTAAAACTAGGACAACGCGATGTCCTCAGTTGTGAGACCAGGGCCATTTGTCAACATGGGGAACACGCTTTCTCGCCTGGGCCCTCATCCCCACAGGCCCGATGTCAGCTCGAGGTCTGGGCCATCCATCGTCACAGCTCTCTTTCCAAGCACACCTAGCACTCCTTCTCCGCAGTCTTCCTCATTCACGTTCTTGTTCACACCATTGAAAAAGGATGTTCATTCAGGTCTGTGCCTTTTCCTTGCAAAATAACATCAGTCTTTTGCCATTTTTCTATGCCTAGAAGGTTCCTTGTTATTCCCAAGTCTTACCAGCAAGAAGAGGTAAGATAATATCCCACATACATTTGAGTTAGTCGGTCAGTCATACCTATTAGAAATAATTTCTTGAATAAGTGCTACATGTCAAAGCTTCAAACATAAACGAGATTCACTCAAATTTTCATGAACCTCAAATATCCTTACTTGCTACAACAACATATGGGGTGTCTTCTTATACAGGCATTACGAGGCAGACCATGCCCTGTGGAGACTGTCTCCTAGGC
>NW_005361552.1:0-289 GCF_000412655.1 Myotis brandtii
CTTTTTTATAGCTGAGTAGGATTCCACTGTGTAAATGTACCACAGCTTTTTTATCTGCTCATTTACTGATGGGCAATTGGGCTGCTTCCAAACGTTGGCTATTGTAAATAATGCTTCAGTGAACATAGGGGTGCATATATTCTTTCAAATTAGTGTTTCGGGTTTCTCTGGATACTGCAGTTTCATTTTTAATTTTTTGAGGTCACCCTATATTGCTTTCTACAGTGCCTACACTAACCTGCATCCCTACCCTCAGTGCAGAGAAGGGTGAAGGAATTAAGCACAGAAC
>NW_005361553.1:0-489 GCF_000412655.1 Myotis brandtii
ATGTTGGAGATTAAACCCTTACCAGTGATAACATTGGTGAATATATTCTCCATGCAGTGGGCTTTCTTGTGTCCTGTAGTTTTCCTCATGTAGGTCTTTTACCTCCTTCGGTAAGTTTATTCCTAGGTATCTTAATTTTTTTGGTGCGATGGTAAATGGGATTGCTTTTTTAGTCTCTCTTTCTGTAAGTCCACTATTGGTGTATAGAAATGCCATAGATTTCTTGGCATTAATTTTGTATCCTACTACATTGCCTAATTCATTTATTAAGTATAATAATTTTTTGATGGAGTCTTTAGAGTTTTCTGTGTACAGTATCATGTCATCTGCACATAAGGACAGTTTTACTTCTTTTCCAATTTGGATGCCTTTTATTTCTTCTTCTTGTCTAATCGAAATAGCTAGTACTTCTAGTACTGTGTAGAACAGGTGTGGTGTGAGTGGGCATCCCAGTCTTATTCCTGTTCTTAGGAGAAATGGTTTTAGTTT
>NW_005361554.1:0-809 GCF_000412655.1 Myotis brandtii
TCCGTGGAATTCCCCTGTCTTTGTTATAAAGAAAAAAGTCAGGTAAATAGCGGATGCTTACTAATTTAAGATGGATTAATGAAATTATTGAGCCTATAGAACCTTTACAACCTGGAATTCCAAATCCAGCATTAAAGCCTTTGCTGTAATAGGCAAACCCCAAGCCATTAAAACTGACAATGGCTCAGCATATTTATCAGGTAAGTGTCAACATTTTTCTCAACAGTTTCAGTTTAATATTAAACATATTACAGGAATTCCTGGAAACAGTACAGGTCAAGCAATTATTGAGCGAAAGAACCGCACCCTTAAGGAAATGCTGCAAAAACAAAAAGGGGGAGAGGAGCTGGTATCAGGCCAGACTCCCCGACGAAGATTATTAAGAGCTCTATTTACTTTAAATTTTTTAAATTTGAATACAGATGCAGTGTCAGCTGCTGAAACACATTGAGGACATAAAAAGGAGGTCCCGGTAGAACAACCTGTCATATACCAAGATGTCACTACTAATCAATAGTGCCCGACTACCGTTTTAAGGTGGGATCGAGGTTATGCTTATGTTTCCACAGGAACTAAGAAGTTCTGGATTCCTGATAAAAGAATCAAGTTAAGGCATGGCGAGCAAGAGGAAGTGTAATGAAGCAGGACTGGAAGACCGGTTTGCGCAGCTAACCATCCAGGGAGGACAAACAATTCACACGCCGTTGCCTCGCACCCGAAACACTCCTCCACCTACATGGGGACAGGTGAAGCACCTATGCCTGTGAATGCACATGGAAGGCCCTGTAACTAATGACTCTAATTAGATG
>NW_005361555.1:0-811 GCF_000412655.1 Myotis brandtii
GGACAGTCTCACTTCCAAGTATTTTGTTGTACTGTCTATATAATACAATATTCCTGAATGTACATTTGGTGGATTATTACTGAATGGAACAATTCAGTAGACATTAAAATATACATCTGCTACTGGCAAAAGATGATGTGCAAAAGAGAAAGATGCCCACAATGTTGAGTTTAGGGAACAAGCTGGTTAGAACAAACCACTGGGTACAATTCAACCCGACGTTTAAAGATATGTATACATGTCTGCAGATGTAGAAAAGATTGTTGAAGGAGTTATAGCGCTACAGTGTTAATGAAGTTTGTTTCTGACTAATGAAATTATAAGTGATTTTCATTTTCTCCTGTATACTTCTTGTGTTCATTGAATGGTTTTTATAGTTAGCATCACTTAATTTTATAATCCAATAAATGGAGATATTTTCATTTCGATAATACAAAAAAAAAAGATTGAAAGTTGAACAAGATGAAGAATCACAATTATTTGTGGAAGTCAATCCACATCTCTACCTGCCCAGATGTAAGCCTGTGAGCACAGGCTTCCCAGATGTGTTAGAACATAACACTGATAGACTAGGGTAAGTGTCATGGTAATGAATATTTCACTCCCCTGGGGTTTCAAGTTTTCCCTTTCTTATCAAAATGCTCACCTTTAGAGATTTACAATAGAAATTATCATTCATTAGCTTTAAAAACAATTTTAAACAGCCCTAGCTGGCTCAGCTCAGTGGATAGAACATCGGCCTGCTGACTGAAGAGTCCCGGGTTTGATTCCGGACAAGGGCACATGCCCTGGTTGCGGGCTCGATCCCCAG
>NW_005361556.1:0-888 GCF_000412655.1 Myotis brandtii
ATATACTATTTCCAAAGGTAGCTTTAATAATAGATCCGCTACAAATCATTTCATGTGGGATTTCAATAATAACCATTCCTAAATGAAAACTATTATCAAGTTTGCCATCTACAAGTTTTACTAACCATTCACTATAAGCAGAAACCTCTGATCTGATATTTGTTTTAAGAGACAACTGTCTGAAACATCCCCAAACACTACAGTACTTAGCCAGCTTCAGAGGTATGTTGTGCCAATAGTTGGTCTTCACACATATTTTGTTGATGATGCCGCTTTCTTTCAGCTTCAGAATGTCAACAAAACAACCAAATTCACGATCGACAATGACAGTTATTTTTCCCCATTGCAGCTTGCTATTAAGCTTTGTTAGGCAATACCAGAGAAGGATTTATAATTCTTAGCTAGGTCTAAATATTCTATACCATGTGACTTGAAATATGTTCCATTCTACTTTAACTTGTAGAAATAGCTGCTGTTCGGGGTCTTTTGCAAGTGAAGGTGGTATTTCTTTAATCACTTTTGTTTTCTTCCCCTGGTTAGGTGATTTCCTCACATCAGCACTCTCCTGAATTCTTGAGGGTGCCCATCTTTGCATCTATAGAAATCTCTTCTGTGCAAATTCCTCTTTTTTATTACTCCGTCTTGTGACCTTCAGCCACTTTGGTCATCAGCCACTTTGGTCACCCCAGACTCTCATCTGTGTCTTCTCATCTGACTGCTGGGCTCCTTTCTGTGCTATGGCCGGCAAACTCTTTCAAGACATTGTTTGCTTCACTGCCCTTTGTTAACCAGAGGCCAATGCCATGAAAAAATGTGGTAACATATTTTGTTCAAGTATTCATTTCAGGCAAGAAGATAAATCCAGCCACACTTATTATTCCATCTTGA
>NW_005361557.1:0-1177 GCF_000412655.1 Myotis brandtii
ATAAAGTAGATGTCAAGACAGCTAAGCTGTAACTATCTAGTAGATGCCAAAATGTCCGTTTCTGAAGTAAATAGGAAAACCAGTAAGTCTTAATAAGCTAACCCATTTGGGAAAACATCAAGCTGGCCATTAACAATGGTCATGGGGTTAGTCCAGCCATGGGCAAACTACGGCCCGCAGGCTGGATCCGGCCCGCTTGAAATGAATAAAACTAAAAAAAAAAAAAAAAAGACCGTACCCTTTTATGTAATGATGTTTACTTTGAATTTATATTAGTTCACACAAAACACTCCACCATGCTTTTGTTCCGGCCCTCTGGTCCAGTTTAAGAACCCATTGTGGCCCTCGAGTCAAAAAGTTTGCCCACCCCTGGGTTAGTCCAACTCAAATTCATAACAATAGTAAGTCTTTGAGTTGCTTTAATTTTTAAAGCATTGTTATCTAATTATGAGAACCACTGTTAGATTATGGATATTAGCCATTGCAATGAAAGGTAACAAGTGCTCAGAAATTTAAGTGATTTGCCAAACATAGAGTATAGTTATCTAAAATAGGAGAGAGTTACACCATATTAAGGTTTATGCAAATATTAACCTCAGGGAACAATTGGACCAAAACCTTGAGAATATAGAAGAATCAAGTCATTTTAATATTTGGTAAATTCGCAGACAGGGAAATGTTGATACCAGATTATTATCAGGAACTCGAAATTATGAAAGCACCTCAAAAGAATGCCAACTAGAACAGACTACAAAAATCAGGTGCCGAGGCAAGGAGGACCAGGTTCAGATATCAAAGCTAGGTATACAGGCAGCAGCAAAGCCATACTAGCAGATGGAAAAGAAAATTATTTTTAACCAATGGCTATGTTACCCAGGAAGCCCATTCCTTCCTACTTCTTATCTATGGCAAGAACCATTCTGTAAGTATGCTGGGGTTGGGGCCATGAATATTAAGGTATAGAGAGTTGATCAAATGGTAGACTTTTATTTTAATTGTTATTTGAGAAAAGCAGGCAGTCTTGAATAAAAATTCTAGCTATTATTTATTGAGCACCAACTATATCCTTTCAGCCATTTTTAAAAATTTCTAAGGGCTTTACAAAATGGGTATAAATTTCAAAATGTGTAAGTCCTTAACATTCACCAAGATCATGTAGCTTGTTCAATGTCACCAA
>NW_005361558.1:0-852 GCF_000412655.1 Myotis brandtii
GTGGAATTTATAAGCCTCTAAAGCAGTTATTTGCACTATTTTAATTGCCAAAATGTTTTGTGAACTTCCATATGGTGAAGGTGCATGCCTGTTAATATCCTTGGTCAATAAGCTGTATATTGACCAAAAGTAAAATCTTACAATAGGGAAAAAATGGCGGAGGTATAGATGGATGTGTCCCGTGCCTTGTCCCGGAGCTGTTAGGGTGAGCAGTTGAAGCGGGTAACATACAGCCCGAATAAGCAGAGGATATTCAGCTGAGAGACAGTTTGCAGCCGGGAACGGCGGAGGAATCCTTGAGAAAGCGGATTGAAAGTTGGAGACTGCAGCTGAAATCTCTCCCAGATCGCCAGCTCAGCCGTGGAGACCGCGCCATCTTGAGTGGCTGTTTTTTGGAAACGTATACTGTACACCCAAAGACCCGGCATCCAGAGATCGGCTGCTAACCCGGAGACACCGGATCTGGGACAGCGCGACTACGTGGAGTCCTGCTTCTCACAGAAAGCAGATCCAAGCAACAGCAGCCTCCTGATCACCACACCCTCTGTCTGAGGAACAGCAGCTGTACGTGAAGCCTCCCCACACCAGCCAGAAGAGCCACCACAGCTGTGAACAGCACCCACCAGAGGAGCTGCTGCCAACTCAGCTGCTACCACAACCGCCCGGGGAGCAACCACAGCCCGAGGAGCCACTGCCACCCAGGGAGCAGCCACTGAACGACTCAACATCTAGATATGTCGGTGAGATCAAACATGGGTAGACAAAGAAACCCCCAAAGGAAAGAAAAGGAGAGCACGCCAGAAAAGCAGCTAAGCGATACAGAGGCATGAAACATGACAGAAAAAGAATTCA
>NW_005361559.1:0-9081 GCF_000412655.1 Myotis brandtii
GCTCTCCAGTTCCATCCATGCTATGACAAATGGTAAGGATTCCTTCTTTTTTACAGCAGAGCTACACATACAGTGGAAGTGCTATAGAAGGGGGAGAATGGGTGTTAGAATTTATTAGCTTCAGGAGAGTTCAGAGATAATCTCTAAAATTTCTTATTAATTTCCTTTTTAAAGAGAATTTAACTGTGCTCCTCCTTAGAAGTTTCTAATTTCCAAATCAAGATGTGTTTCCTATTCATTCAATCAGTTTAATTTTTTAGGCGGCATTTTTCTAGTGGTGGTGTTTGTTTTTCTTGCCTGAGAAAAATTAAGGCACCCAAAGACAACTGTATATTGGCCATTTTTCAGTTGATATTTTCTAGTTAAATCTCCTCATTTCTGTAAAGCACTTGAAAGTCAAGGTGTCCCATCAGGAATAGTAATGAGGGCTGGAGTCTGGGAGTTCCCAGCCATGGAGGCACAACTTCCAATGTTAATTATAGGTGTGTTTGTGGCTCTTGTTTTTATTGTTCTTTGGTATCTGCAATCTCTCAGCAAATTTTCTAGAGGTGTGATGTAGTGGGTTGAGGTTTGTTGCTTTATGGGTTGAGCTGCATGATGCTCACTTTCCTAGAGTCTCATTCAACCCTCTTATGTGCCTCAGTTTCTCTCCCTGCTGTCTACAACAATCAGAAGTCAAAAGGCAATTCCAATAGAAAAGCCAGTGGTCAAGTCCAGGCCGATTTTCCCTCCTGTCTCTCCTTAGCTTTGGATCTGTCAACCGTTAACCTTAGTTCCCCCAACAGTATTAACAATACGACTCAAATAATGTCCGTAGCTCAAGCAAGGGAAGGTCCTGGATTCAAGGGACAACTCACACAAGTTCACCGAACGGGCAGGGAACTGGGAGGTCAATGGGCCCTTTGCTGCATCCTAGCACCAGGTGTATGTCTGCAGGGTGGTGCTGGGTGAGCTTTTCTGGGATCCTGCTGTATTGTGCCAAGTAAATGTCAATGTAAGAAGCATTCAAAACTGTGAACAATTGTTGAGATTTTATCTGAGCCCACCTGTCAATTGCCATGAAGCAAAATCTCAATGCATTGAAATAATGCTCTGGAGAATGGCCGTGTTCACCTTGTTTTAGATATTACCATCAAAAGTGGAGATGTATGTTTGTTGTATCAAATCCATTGGTGATAGATGGGATAAAGAGCAAAATGATACACACATACTTCTTCACTCAGGGGGATATAGGATAGAACAGCCAACAATGAACTTAATAACAATGAGGGGATTTGTGGTCTCCACAGAGCACAGTGTGTTCAAAACAAGGAAAATTCCTTTGACATTCCAAAGCTATGTTTTTGTGGATTCCAAAAGACAATAGACAGGCTCAGTTAAGTTAAAGATTGACCATTTTTTAGAGAAAATACCTGGCTACATGTAGCAACACACCAAAAACTGCTTTTTATTAGAAATGTTTTAATTTCAGGATATCCTTTGTGAAAACTTTAGGTCCCTGAGCTTAAAAGACCACCACCCAGGCATTCTCTGACCTAATCACAAGTTAGTGAGCGCCCACGTTTTGTGTGACCCCACTCTAGTTCAATAACTTATGCCCCACCTCTTACCACCAGTCATGTCCCTCCTCTGTCCCACCACAAGAGGACAAACAATCAATCCTGAGTAGTAAAAGGACCAGTAGGGTGCCAGCAGCTGCAGCTTCCTCACAAACTGTGGGCCTGGCCAGCACGTCCACGGTGCTCAAAACACAGGTCCCCCAGAACCTGTTTTCCAACTGGGAGGTGGACTGCTCCAGCCCCAGCTGCATGCCCAGGTGATGCAGTTTCACTTTAAAGAATCTAGTGATCTCCAAGAAGCTGGGCAAGGACCTCAACTCCTTGGTAATTTCCGTGAGGATGCAGGAATCCAAGAGCATCCTGTGGTCCCAAGAGATTGTGCTGCCCCGCAGTGGAGCTGTGCAGACCGACCTGGCACTGACCTTTTCCCTGCAGTACAACCATTCCTCAATGGAGGAGGCAACAATCTCCAGATCATGCTGGAGCAGAGGAAGTGCTATAAGAACAGGACCGTCCTGGACTAAAAGACACTGGCCATGGGCGCCATCCCCATGGCTGATGTCATGCAGCAAAACCCCAAGTGTGGCCAGATGCTGAGCCTCTGAAGCAGAGTCAAGGAGTCCTCCACCAAGGTGGCCGAGATCTGGATCTCCTCCCTGTGCAGTCAGTCCATCAACGAGGAGGACAGTGCCATGCAGACCAGCCCCAAGGCCAAGTCCACAGGAAACTACACTGAGGGGCAGGATGAGAGCTCCTTTTCTGAGCTGTAGGCCAGCTACAGTGGAAAGTACAGACAGGACCTGCACAAGGATGACTTCGAGAAGAGGAAGCCAAAGTAGCTGCAGTGATCAATACAAGGAATCTTGAAGCAGAAAGTCCTGGCGCTGTTTCACAGGTCCAATGTGTCAGAGAGGGACCTTCGGACTGACATGATGGGAAACCGCAGGAAAAGTGACCCCTACATGTAGGATGATGAGATCGTCTTTAGCATCCCCAGGCCCATGCTCAGGCCATACTTCAAAGGCCTATCAGACTCCACCTAGCAGATGGAGATATGAGGAATCCACATTGCCAGGACCAAAACAGACCCTCTGACTCTTGCTCACATGACGGAGAATGCGTGGGCCCTGGGATGAATACTGCTAAGTGACAGTGACAATGAATTTGTGGGCTACAGCACACCCAACAGCAAGGTGGACAAGATCCATCCCTCCTCCCTGTCCAGGCTGTCCATCAACCATTAGGACAGCGCCAGACAAGCCAATCTCAAGGCTGAGTGCTCAGAGAACCACTCTAAGGACAAGTCTGAGAACTTCCTCTCGAAGCTAGAGGCCAGCTGCAATGCCGGCCACAGGCAGGACCAGGAGGAGGATGACTTCGACAAGGGGAATCTGATAGTCAGAAAGAGGCCCATGACTCAGCAACAGAACTACCACCAGAAAGTCTTGTTATGGCTGCACACAGTCAAAGTGTCAGAGGAGATCCCGGACATTGGGCAGGAAGACTTATGTGGAGCATTCCAGGAGGTGGAAGAGGACATGGACCTCCTGTATTACATGCTGAAGAACACCAGTGACAGTGGTCCAGATATCGAGGACGATGACAGCGTCCTCAGCACCCCAACACCTCAGCTCAGCCCAACACTTTGAAGGCCTGTCTAGCAGCCCAGACATGAACGACAATCACAGTGTCCTCAGAAGCCCCAATCCCAAGCTCAGGTTATACATTGAAGGCCTGTCAGACTCCAGCTTGCAGATGGAGATGTGGGGCCTCAACAGCTCCAGCATCTGAAAGGAGCCACTGAGTCTGGCCCACCTGCCTGAGAACGCGTGGGCCCAAGGAGGCAAGCAGCCAAGCCACAGTGACTCCAAATTTGTGGCTTACAGCATACCCACCCTTCAGGTGGACAAGATCCTGGATGGCCACCCTGTCCAGTCAGCCCATGGATCATGATGCCAGTGCCATACAGGCCAGCACCAAGGCCCAGACCTTGCATAACGACTCTGTCAACATGTCTGAGAGCTTCTTCTTTCAGCAGGCAGCGAGCTAAAATGCCGCCCACAGTTCATCCCAATAGAATAACTTTAACGAAGGGAATCTGATAGTAGGAAGGAGATGCATGACCAGGCAACAGAATTACTACCCGAGAGCTGTGGAATCTATGCTCATGGCCCAAGTGTTGGAGGAGGTCGTATCCTCACAACAGGCACTGGTGAGGCATGTCCCCAAAGTAGAGAAGGCCCTGGACTTTCGGTATCACACTGTGGAGAGCTCCAGCTAGAGTAGTCTAGACATGGAGGACGAAGTAAGTGTCCCCAGCACCCCAAAGCAGAAGCTCAGGTGATACTTTGACAGCATGTCAAGTGATAGTGGCTCTGACTCAATGGCCCATGGAATTCGGTCCCCTGGGGAGCAGCTGTAGGACAGCCTGGAGGCAGAGTTCTCCATCTGGGCTTGCTTCACCAAGATGCTCCCATCCATATAGCGCTTCACCAAGTCTGTAGTCATCCCCTCCATAAGGTCCAAGGGGAAACAGGCTGGCCACCGAGTCTGCAACACAGCCCTGAATGAGTGGTTCAACAGCCTGGAAAATGGCAGCCCAGACCTACAGAACCAGCGGCAGATCCCCAGGAAGCCCGAGTGACCAGCCAAACAACATCCTCATTTCCCAGGACAAACTGTCCGAGAACATCATCCTGGTCAACAACTCGGACTGGCAGGGCCAGTTACTTTCAGACATCCTGCAGGGGCACACACTGCCTGTGGTGTGCGCTTGTTCCACAGTTGATGTCCAGGAGGCATTTAGCATCATCATCTCCTGGATTCAGAGATATTGCAACTGCAATTCTCAAGCTCTGGTAGCAGTTTTCCCACCAACCACCTCAATAGCTGGACTACATGCATTTTCTGGTCATCCTGCTGGGTTCCCAGCCCCTGGCCAGCTACAGCTACCTGGGTTCCATGGAATGTCGCTACAACAACTTCTTCCAGGACCTATACTAGTGGGACATGTTCAACAACCTGGAGTCCCAGAACACCTTGCAGGACACACACGATGTTTTTCGAGAATCACAGAGTAGGTGCCAACTGTGTCTACCTGCTGCCCATCAGAGAGGCCATGCTCAATGAGCAGCAGAAGCGCCCCAAAGAGAAGTCCTCACAGAAGCTCATTCTCTTTGTCGGGGCAGTGAAGTTTGGAAGAGTGGATTGATCTTCAGCCATGTCAAGAGATTCAGATGATGTGGACCCCTCATGTTCCAGTGTTCTTCCTGCCAGGAAGGCCTCACCAACACACTCTCCCCTCCATCAATGAGTGGGGGGCTGTCCTCCCCCAGCCAGAGTGTCCATGCAGAGATGATGGAGCTGCAGGTGGATTACTGAACGGCAGCCCAACCAATAGACACGAAGCGAATTGTGGAGAAGAAAGACCTGCCTACCGCCAAATGCACACTCAAGTGCTTCTTCCAGTCTATCCAGGCCAGCAGGCTGCCCAGTAATGGTGAGGCCACAGCACCACCCACCATGTCCATGACAGTGGTCACCAATGAGATGAAAAAGAAGGTGCCCAAGAAAACCAAGAACAAGGATGTGGAGTCCACAAGCCAGTGCATTGAGGGCATCGGTCACCTGGTTTGCAAGGCAAAGAACCAGCAGAAAATGCTGCCAGTCGTCATTGATGGCACGGAGTGGAACGACGTGACGTTCTTCCAGCTGGCAGTCCAGTGGTCCTCTCAAGTCAAGCTCTTCCCCATGTGCATCTTTTGACATTCCAATTCCACATTCTAGCCCTGCTTCTCTCCCTGCCCTTCACCCTGCCCTTGCCAAACCCAGAACACAGCTGCTTTTCTGTGAACAGATCAGTTTACTACAGACACAGACCCTGGAGACACCCGAAGAGAAACTGTTTTGAGTTTGAATGCACTCAGAGCCTGGAACCTAAGGGGGTTGTTTCTCACAGGGAGCTCCTAACTGCTCTGTTCAATAACCAGAACGCTCTGGTAAGTAGATGGTCAGGAGGGTAGTGTTGAGCTAGAGAATCATGGAAGATATGTTTTGGCTTCAGGATCCCCAGCATTCCCAGTGAAAAGGGTTATGGCCTTGAGAATCTGCCCTTCGTGGAAGCCAGGACTCTGCTTCTTTGGGGAGCCAGCTCCAGCCTGTGCCCAGACTCAGAGCTGGGTGGCAAGAGGTCAAGAGCTGGCCTCTGATTGTGGGCATTCTAAGAACAGGGAAGCCGGTCAGCCAGCCCTTGGATCCAGCTGCCAACCAGCCACTGGCCCCAGCAACACATTCTTGAGATTTTCAATGAACTTCAGCCTCACAGGGAGAAAAACAAACAAACAAACAAACAAAAAACCTGACCTTTATGGTGCACATGGCCCTGCTATACTGACTAGACAAAGTGGTCGAATACCTGAGGAGGGAACCCACCTTCATTTCTGTCTATACTTACAGAACTTTTGCTACCACCCAACAGCTGGGGGACCAATTATTTACCAGGTGAGCCCCTCCCCTTCGAGAACCCAGGAGCTAGCTCATAGGGTTATTGTAGGGACTCACTGGGTTCCTACCTCATAAGTGTTCTCTGGGTGCCTAGACAGTGGAGAGGTCTGCTGGAGGGGCTGTGATTGAGCCAATTAGTTATTTTCTCTTCCTGTTAAGGAAGCCACTGCCAAATTTGTGATTCTCTTTGGAGTCTTGGACTAAGCTGTTTTCTCATTTCATAAAGAGATTGGAGATACGATTAGGGGTCCACTTCCCAGGTGAATCTGCATCAGGTATGCCTGGGGTGAGCAGTGGGGCCCGAGGGTCACCCAGCTATCTCAGATTGGGTTGGTTTGGGCTCATTCATTCAGCAGATATATTAGTCGCCCTGACAGGTACAGACATGTCTCTAGGCACTGACCATAATCCAGTGCTCAGAGCAGACCCCAAGCCTGCACTGAAGAGCTTCCTTCTAGTCGGGAGTGATTCAGTCACACTAGGCAACAAAGGCTCGTAGTGTCCACAGGACAGCTGATGTGACGTCCTCCCAGTCTTCTGTTTCAGCAGAAAACCTGAGTCAGTTTTGGATCAGAGCCATGAGGGGAAATATAGGGACTGTGAAATCAAGGTGATGGCAAAACCCTGGATCCCACACATGTTGGGATTTCTGCAAGAGGGCAGAGATCTGAGGCTTCTACAAAATGGGAAGGAGTCAAGAGAGCTGTGCATGTGGATTTGGGTGGTGTGGGAGAGCAGTGGGAGCTCAGTGAGAGAGTCAGACCCTCAGCAAATTCATATCATTCCCCTCCTAATCCAATCTTGTCTGCACCCCTATCCCAGGGACTTTGCTCACTCATCTGGTAGAACCTCCTCATTGGCAGCTTGGCAGGTGTACCCCGCCCTGTGGGAGCTGAGTTTCAATGGGAGGCAAAGAACCACACAGGACAGCTCCTGAATTATGCAGCATGTAGGTGCAGGAGCTAAAGTTTGAGGGGATAGAAAGGCCCTGGGGTTCGTTTGTTCACTCATTGGTCAGTATTCCTGAAGCACCTACTCTGTGCCAATGAATAACATGAACACGGTGGACACCAGCCCTCTCAGTCATAATAGGAGTGTCGTGAGAGGAGCAGGGGCACTGAGAGAGCATGTCAGGTTCCCCTGGAGAAAGGGACAGGTGGTTTCCTCATTGATCCAGAGCTGTCAGTTAGGAGGGGATTCTGCCAGCCCCTCCTAGGAGGGTGACCAGGCATTTCTCTGCAAGGACTGCCAGACTGAAGATGGACAAGGAGTAGGTCGGGCTTCTGGATGGGCAGGAGCAGCAGATACAGAACCCCACGCTCTCTGAGTGGTGCTCTGGGAGGGCCATGTGGAAGGAAAGGCCAGGCCTCAGACCCTGCTGCCCACCTATCTCTATACCAAGAACCATCTCCTGCATCCTGGGCATCTGGGTGGACCAGCACCTCCAGGATTTCCCAGCCTGATGATGCTGTTGGCTTCCCTAGAGCTCAACTTTCCAGTCACTGACCTGCCAAACCAGGCCCAGAGTCTCCATTCACAGCTGCACCACTGTGGAGGAGACAGAGGAGGAGGAGGCCTCCCTGGGTGGTGTGGGTGAGTGAGCCTTGAGGAGGCAAAAAAAAAAAAGCCAGTGAAGATGGTACCATTTATTCTTCTTGGATCTACAGAACCAGCTCCAGAGCAAGATCAGGAAAATGCTCAAGAGGCAACGCCACCCTAGTGGCCTCTCCAGAGCCAGAGCCGGATCCAGGCCCAGCTTTCACTGAACTTCAATAGGCAGAAGAACCACCTGTAGCATTTGAGCAACTCACCCCAGAGCCGGGTCCAGGCCCAGCTTTCACTGAACTTCAATAGGCAGAAGAACCACCTGTAGCATTTGAGCAACTCACCCCAGAGCCGGGTCCAGGCCCAGCTTTCACTGAACTTCAATAGGCAGAAGAACCACCTGTAGCATTTGAGCAACTCACCCCAGAGCCGGGTCCAGGCCCAGCTTTCACTGAACTTCAATAGGCAGAAGAACCACCTGTAGCATTTGAGCAACTCACCCCAGAGCCGGGTCCAGGCCCAGCTTTCACTGAACTTCAATAGGCAGAAGAACCACCTGTAGCATTTGAGCAACTCACCCCAGAGCCGGGTCCAGGCCCATTGAGCAAGTCTGTTTTTTTGTACCTTGACCCACCCAGGGAGAACTGTCCTCACCTTCTCCACCTGCCTTTTCTGGAAGCCAGGACTCTGCTTCCCAGGGAGCTGGCTTCATGCTGTGCCCAGACTCAGAGCTGGGTGGCCAGAGGCCAGGGGCTGGCTTCCCATTGGGGACATCCTCAGCCCATCATGGAGGCCTGTCAGCTCAGCCCTGGGCCTCCATGTTGACCGCAACACCACTCATTCACGCTTCCAAATAAACTTGACCTTCACAAGGAGGAAAAAAAGACATGTAAGGTGCAGACCTCCCAGAAACAGTGACTGGACAAACTGATCAAATAATTGGTGCCCAGCTTCCTGGGCAGCGTCCACACCTTTGACCCCACCCACATTTCTGTGTTAATAGAGAACATTTGCTACTAACCAATGTGTGGGACCAACCATGTACCAGGTAAGCCCTGCCCCTCCACAGCACAGTGGTCACTCAGCCACCTGCTTGCTGTGTCTTCAGGTCATTGCATTGCTCTGCGCGATTGTTTCTCTGAACATGGGGAGAGCCGAGGACCAGCCTCATAGGGTTATTGTAGGAATTAGGGCTTGGAGGAGGAATCTCCCTGGGAAATGGCTCTCTGGGTGCCTGGACACTGGAGAGGTGTGTGGAGGAGGGTCTTTGGTTCTAATTGACCATTTTCTCTTCTTCTTAACAAAGCTTCTGCCTTATTTGGATTCTTCTTGGGGCCTTAGGCTAAGGTAGTATTTATTTTGAGAAAAAGATTGGAGATTCCATTAGGCATCCTTATCCTGGGTGAAGCCAGTTTAGAAATCCCAGGGGTTCCCCAGGGTCACCCAACTATCTGAGATAGGGCTGGTTTGGGCT
>NW_005361559.1:9465-12279 GCF_000412655.1 Myotis brandtii
AGAACTGTCCTCACCTTCTCCACCTGCCCTTCCTGGAAGTCAGGACTCTGCTTCCCAGGGAGCTGGCTTCATGCTGTGCCCAGACTCAGAGCTGGGTGGCCAGAGGCCAAGGGCTTGCCTCCCATTGGGGGCATCCTCAGCCCAACATGGAGGCCTGTCAGCTCAGCCCTGGGCCTCCATGTTGACCGCAACACCACTCACTCAGGCTTCCAAATAAACTTGACCCTCACAAGGAGAAAAAAAGACATGTAAGGTGCAGACCTCCCAGGAACAGTGACTGGACAAACTGATCAAATATTTGGTGCCCAGCTTCCAGGGCAGCGTCCACACCTTTGACCCCACCCACATTTCTGTGTTAATAGAGAACATTTGCTACTAACCAACGTGTGGGACCAACCATGTACCAGGTAAGCCCTGCCCCTCCACAGCACAGTGGTCACTCAGCCACCTGCTTGCTGTGTCTTCAGGTCATTGCACTGCTCTGCGCGATTGTTTCTCTGAACATGGGGAGAGTTGAGGACCAGCCTCATAGGTTATTCTAGGGACTTGGGGTTGGGGGAGGAATCTCCCTGGGAAATGGCTATCTGGGTGCCTGGACACTGTAGAGGTGTGCGGAGGGTCTGTGGTTGTTCTAATTGACCATTTTCTCTTCTTAACAAACCTTCTGCCTTATTTGGATTCTTCTTGGGGCCTTAGGCTAAGCTATTTTCTATTTTGAGAAAAAGATTGGAGATTCCATTAGGCATCCTTATCCTGGGTGAAGCCAGTTTAGAAATCCCAGGGGTTCCCCAGGGTCACCCAACTATCTGAGATAGGGCTGGTTTGGGCTTATTTAGTCAACAAATGACCTGACTCCAGGATTTCCCTCCAGAGCTTCCTTCTAGTCAGGAGTGCTTTAGTCACAATAGGTTGCACAGGCAGGTAGCGTGCACAGGTCAGGACATGTGACGTCCTCCTTGAAATATCGCTGCACCTTGGCATATTTGGAAACAGAAAGTGGATCTCAGGACCAGCAGAAAAAGTGTATGTGCTTTGAATCAGAGCCTTAAGGGAAGTATGGAGACTGTGACTTGGAGAAGCAGGAAAAACCTTGGATCCCACACCTTGCCTTGTGCGATTTCTGCAAGAGGGCAGAGGTCTGAGGGCTTCTCCTAGAAAACATGGACTGGGTCAAAGACCACTGTGCATGTGGAATTGGGTGGTGTCTGTGAGTGGGGAGGGATTGGGGCTGGATTCCACAGAGAAGAGCTCCCAGAGGCTGGGATAGGCAGGAGCAAAGAGTCCCTCAGGTCAGTGCCCCAGGGCCCGGGAGAACTTTCTGGAGTGGGCTCTTGAACAGAGACTTCAGTGATACAGATGAGAGATCCATTCTTTGGAAGGTATACAAGTCAGTCAGTCATGGTGGTAATATGTTCTCTTCTTGGATCTACAGAAGCAGCTCCAGAGCAAGGTCAAGGGACCCCTAAAGAGGAAACACCAACTCTGGTGCCTTCTCCAGAGCCAGAGCAGGCTCCAGGCACAGGTGTCACTGAACTTCCAGATGTGCAACCACCTGCTGCATTGGAGCAACTCACCGCAGCTCCTGTGAGGCCTGTGGTCCTAGAGCCTGAGCCACAGCCTGTGTCAGCTGCCAAGGCAGAGGGGGCTCCCACCCTCCTCGCCCCCTTATATGTGGTTTTAAAATATTTGTGTTTATTTTATATATGCTTACAATTTTACTGTGTTTTTCTTATACTATTCAGTAGCATAGAGTATATTTTAACGAAAATTTAATGAAATACAATTAATCATAAATTTAATTTTGATCCTATAAAATTTAAGTCTATAATCCTTAAGAGACTTGAGCAAGTCTGTTCCTTCTGGGCCTCAGTCATGTTACTATGTCATACATTGGGAATAATTAGTCTCTTAGCAGCCATCAGATCTAAGGGTATGATGTTCTTCAGATCCAGGACAATGGAACTTTGGGGGAAATTGACCAACGAGCATTTGGGCAGGGACTCTTTATGTCAGGGCTGTCTCTGGGAACCCACATTTGACTTGACGTCATCTCTCACCAGCACATGGGCAAAGCATGGCCTTAAGCGTCACCTGGCATCCACTTTCCAGAATGTTGTAGGGCTTAACCAGCAGCAAGCAGTTCCTGAACACTGATGGCCACCTGCACCTGAGACAGAAACTCCACCCTGCTCCACTCGAACTGAACAGCATCCTGAGCATCTCCTCTGTAGGCCCACAGCACTGAAGAGGGGACAGGGCATGTGCCAGGGCCCAGAGTCCACACTCATCTCCTCTACAGGCACCGCTTCTAATCTCCTCTGGGGTCAGAGCCTCTCTCCGCTCTCAGCCCCTGAGCTCTGGTTCAGCTGGGCTTTTTCCTGAGGCTCTTCTGTCTCACCAGAGCCCAGTGGCCATTCTTTCTCATGCCCTAATGCTGAACAAGGTTGTGGATGTAGCCTGGCTTCTCCCTTTACATCAGTCCTCTTTAGCCCTCCAAGCCACCCTGGAGAGAAGCGACTAACACCCTTCTAGGCACCATGCCCTGGAAAAAGCTAAAATATCTCAGGAAAAATGGGAATAAACTTTGGTTCATACACACAACCCATGCCCTCAAGGACAACACCTCTCTGGGTTGACATGGGTATTAAAAAATTCTAAAAGAATGTGATGAGTTCTACAGTGAGCTCGGTACCATAAGCATTGAGAATACCAGCCCATCTGGGGATCATACAAAAGGGTCTTTAGGATGTGATTCTCAAAGCAAACTAGAAGATCAGTAAGGATTTGTCTACCCACTTTATCCTGATTTTTCAT
>NW_005361560.1:0-792 GCF_000412655.1 Myotis brandtii
TCTTCTTTATAATTTTTGTTTATTTAGATTTTTTATTATTTTCATTTATTTTGCGATAATTGATAATTGCTTATCAAAGCATTTTGTAATGCCTGCATTAAATTTCTTGTCAGATACTTCCAACATCTAATTCATCTTGGTATCAACTGACTGTCTTTTCTCACTCAAGTTATTCTCATCTGATTCTTGGTATGACAGGAGCAATATTTTATTGTTCTGGACATTTTGGCTATTGTGGTGGAGACTCTGGGTCCTATTCACATATTTTCTTTTAGCAGGTAGTCACCCTGGGGGCTTAGCACATGTGTTCTAGCCTACTTTTGGGAGCTGCAGTTCTAAAGACAGTTTTGTTTTCAGAGCTCTTATGGTGCTGTCCTGGTCTATTTCTTTACATTGTACCACTGGGCTCCCATTCAGTCTTAGTTGTGCCATCCCCAGAGGTGGATGGTGGTGGAGGAGGTCAATCAGCCTGGGGAAAGGAAGGAATTTCCTTGATGTGGTCCCCAGGCTCCCTACAACTGAAAGGCTTCTTTGCTTGTTCTTTGTGGTGCCACAGAATGGGAGAGATCTCCTCCCTGGGCTGCCTCCCGCTTCTCAGGGGGGAAAGTCAAGAAATGTTTAGCTAGCCCGGGTCTCTGCCTCTAGGTGATCATGAGACACTGAGCCTGCTAGTGCAGCTGGGTGAGAGTGGGGAATGGGGTTCCCATGGAGACTTTGTTATTGCTAGCGTATGCCCACCTGCAGCCCCTTTTTTATTTCTTCCTCCTTTTCCATTTTATCTATGAGAGTTGC
>NW_005361561.1:0-730 GCF_000412655.1 Myotis brandtii
TGCACATGACTAGAACAGTTCACACCACATGGGACTCGCTATGAACTATGAAGGCAAAAATCATATCTTACAATGGTACCTGTATGGTTGGTCGGTGCGGGCCCTCTTCCAATTGCAGACTTCTGACTTCTTGTATTCTCACTTGGGGAATGTGGCAGGCAGCTCTCTCAGGCCTCCTTTATAAGGGCACAAATCTCATCGTGAGGGCTCCACCCCCAGGACCTAATCCCATCATGAGGGCTCCACCCCCAGGACATAATCCCCTCCCAAAGCTCCAGCTCCTAATCCCATTAGCTGGCGCAGTAGGATTTCAATTTATGAATTTGGGGCGTGGTGGGAGTCACAAGCATTCAGACCATAGCACTCACCTTCACTTCACTGTGCTTTATGGTCCTAAATGATTTACATTTTTTAGAAAAATGGGCTGCAGCCAGTTTTGCTCAGTGGATAGAGCAACAGCCTATGGACCAAAGTGTCCGGAGTTTGATTCCGGTCAAGGGCATGTACCTTGGTTGCAGGCCCAGACCTGGTCACCTCTCCTGCAGAAAGCAACCAATCCATGTGTTTCTCTCACATCGATGTTTCTCTCTGTATTTTCCTCTCTCTTCCACTCTTTCTAAAAAAATCAATGGAAAAATATCCTCGGGTGAGGATTAACAACAACAACAAAAAATGGAATAAAGATAGAATTTGAAACTTTCCTAAAATTAGCCATTTGGAAAAATAATTG
>NW_005361562.1:0-768 GCF_000412655.1 Myotis brandtii
TTCTATGTACTAAGATATGCATAATCACATTCAAAATACATAGCTTCATTAAAATACTAGAGGCCCAGTGCACAACATTCGTGCACGAGTAGAGTCCCTAGACCTGGCCGGCGATCAGCGCCGATCTGTGGGGCAACCAGCGGGGCGATCGGGGCCCCCCACTGGCACCTGCCTTAGCTGGCCTGGGGCCTGTGGGCTGGGGGCAGCTCCTGCATTGAGCGTCTGCCCCCTGGTGGTCAGTGTACATCATAGGGACTGGTCATTCTGTTGTTTGGTTGATTTGCATATTAGGCTTTTATTATATAGGATACTTGGTGTCATTGTAAGGCTTACTGTGAGGACTAATATTATCGCCATTTTCCAGGTGAGAAGACTGTGATTCAGACAGGATATGTGTCTTGTCCAGCGTTGTAGTTTTAAGAGGATTCAAAACCAGATCTGACTGCAGAGTGTATAGGAGTAACTTTTACATGCACGCCCTCCCTTTTTAGAAATGCTTAGCCAAGACGCTGATCCAGTTTGGGTTCCAATAAAAGTCTGCACTTATTTTATAAAATACACTTTTGTATGGGACATAAGATGAAACTCAATTCTTATCCCTCCAAGTCAGAAATTGGGATGGACAAATCAGAGAGGGAGCCAAGAATAAATTTACTCAGAAAACGAGCTACTTTTCCCCTTCTGCAGAGGCCATAAGTTGGGCTCTCTTCCTGTACCTCTAGTCTTCAGACCAAACCAGGATAAATCTGGAAGCAGATTAACTGGGTG
>NW_005361563.1:0-203 GCF_000412655.1 Myotis brandtii
TATCTATACCTGTGAGTCTATTTCTATTTTGTTTGTTTATTTTGTACATGTTTGAAATTTTCCATAAAAAAGTAAAGGAAAAAAAGTCATGGACATCTACATTAATAAAAGACAAAGATGCTAATTGACCATACCTTCACTATGCTCACCAGCCAATCAGAGTGACTATATGCAAATTAACCCAACCAAGATGGCGGTTAATT
>NW_005361563.1:512-833 GCF_000412655.1 Myotis brandtii
GCTTGGGGCTGCTGGGGGCCAGAGGGGAGACACAAACACACAGGGAGGCCGGCACCCAGCATCCCCAAGACCTGCCATTGCAGTGCTGGGGCTGCTCGGGGGATCAGAGACACAAGCCTGCATGGGGTCCCTGCACCCAGCAGCCCCAAGCCCCGCCACCTCAGTGATGGGGCTGCTGGGGGCCAGATCAGAGACACAAACCCACAGAGGCTGAGGCAGAGGTGGTTGGAGGTGATCAAGCAGGCAGGGGAGAGCAGTTAGGGGATCAGGTCAGCAGGGGAGAACAGGCAGGCAGGTGAGCAATTAGGAGCCAGAGGTCCT
>NW_005361564.1:0-2487 GCF_000412655.1 Myotis brandtii
AGTAAATGAGTGAATGAATGAGAGAATAAATGGATGATAGAGGGAGTGTGTGAGTGAATTAATGAGTGAATGAGTAAATGAAAGAATAAATATGTAGCCTTCTTGCTACTTGTCTTCCTTTATCCAACTCTCGGAACAACCCAGCTGGGAAGAGGGAAGAACCGCGGCTGCCTCTGGCCCAAGAGGCACCGGCTTGCCCTCCTCTCTCGGACTCCCTTCCCGTCAGCTGTCTCTCAGACCATCACCCACGCCTGGGTACTGACTGGTGTGTCCTGAGTTTTCCATGGGGGTCTTCTGTTTGGATGAACTGAGACTGTCCATCTACAATGCACTGACTAATGCCATAGCACATGGGTTAATTAACCTCCTTCATTTCACTTCCCCTTCATGTGAAACTAACATTCCATCAGAGGCGGGCCTTGATGGGTAATCAGAAACAATAGTGGGAGGAGGAAGCAGAGAACTGGCTGTCAGACGTGAAGTAGAGTATTCATTTTCCCCAAAGGCCTGGGGAGTCTTACATTTTCATCCAAAACGTATCTTAAATAGGAGGTAAGATCATTCACAGAACAGGCCTAACGCATTCAGTATAAAAATAACGCCTGAGGTCAGGCCAAGGTCGCCTTCCTCCCGGAGCAGCGCAGTCTCAGCAGAACCCCCTCTCTCCTTCCTGCCCCCACGCAGAGCAGCATCCTATGCTTCCCGCTTCCCAGGACGTTGGAATGTTGCCCAGGAAGGAAACACGACTGGGTCTGTTTCCCAAAACCATGAGAACAACGTGGGCTGCCTGGACAGCTGCGCCCCAGGGAGAAGGCTCCCGCTGAGACCCCGACGCTGCGAACGTGCTCAGGGACTTTTCTCAAGAGTCCAGTCCCGCCACCGGGTTCGGGGGGCCTGCGGCCGGGACCGTGGGGAGCAGCTTCTGTCCAAGGTCAACAGAGGGGGAGAGGACGCGGCTTAATGATCCCGCCGGGCCAGGCACGTTGACTGTGGCCGAAACAGTGCCCCCTACCTTCCGCAGTGTCATTGCCTTTGTGGGGTTTTTTAATATATTTTTATTAATTTCAGAGAGGAAGGGAGATGGAAACATCAATGATGAGAGAGAATCATGGATCAGCTGCCTCCTGCACGCCCCCCACTGGGGATGGAGCCCGCATCCCAGGCATGTGTCCTTGACCAGAATCGAACCCAGGACCCTTCAGTCCACAGGCCGACGCTCTATCCACTGAGCCACACCAGCCAGGGCTGTCATTGCCTTTGAAGGGCACAATTTGCCATGTTGAGTATATTCACTGGATGCCCTCCATCCTAATCAGAGATTTCCATCCAGTTTCCTTCCCTGCTCCGCACGCTGCCTTTGCTGCTGGCGGTGGCCTGGGCTCCTGTGGTTAAGCCTTTGGAGGCGCCTGCAGTCCGGTATGAATGAAGGAGCAGCCCCGAGCACTGGGCAGCCCATCCGAGAGCAGGAGCTGACACAGAGAGAGGGGGTGAGCGCGGGGCTGGGCTGCAGGTAGAGCAGGAAGACATGCGGGGCGGTGGGGAGAGGGGGGAGGACAGGGACGCGCTGAGAGCCCCCAGGAGAGCCGGGAGCACGGGGAGCAAAAGGCAAGGACCGAGCCAGAGGCGGCGCCTGCAAAGCGCAGCTGAAGCGATGCGCGTGGGCCGGGCTTTGCCAGCTCCCAGGACCCGAGGTGAGGTCGGGGCGCTGCGAGCAGGCGGACCCCGCGGGAGATCACGACTCAAACGAGAGAGACCCCTGCGCTGCTTTCCCGCGGGGGCACCGGGAGCCTTGGAGGAGAGAGTCGTGGGGATGGAGACGGGCTGTGAAGAGCAAAGGTCTCAGAAAGACGCTCGCATCTCCTGCTTCTCGGAGAGGAGAGCGGTGCCGGCTCCTCCAGCGCAGGGCCCGGCTCCCGGTGGCGCGCGCTCCCGGGTCTGGCTTTGCTTAATGAGGCAGTAGCTCTGGGGCGCGACCTAGGGGTGGAGTATCCAGTTCATCCCCCTGTGAACTGTGGGAAATGTTAGAGCCCCCATCTCATCTTCCTTTTTAGTATCCAGAATTCTTTTTCAATTTTTTATCTCAATAAAATGCAAGTGCAGGGATCCAAATGCAAGCGAATAGGCTTTTTCTGAACCGCCTTATCTGCCCCAAAACAGGGCCTCCCAAAAAAGAACACAATTGTCTTTTTAAAAATATATATTTTATTGATTTTTTACAGAGAGGAAGGGAGAGGGATAGAGAATTAGAAACATCGATCAGCTGCCTCCTGCACACCCCCTACTGGGGATGTGCCTGCAACCAAGGTACATGCCCTTGAACAGAATCGAACCTGGGACCCTTCAGTCCGCAGGCCGACGCTCTATCCACTGAGCCAAACCGGTCAGGGCAAGAATGCAATTGTCCTAATTCCCTCCCCTGAGCGTGTGCCCAGCAGGAGGACTGGCTGACACTGGAGAGAAGCCGCAGCCACACCTGGCACCTAGACC
>NW_005361564.1:2835-5157 GCF_000412655.1 Myotis brandtii
CCGGGCACTCATTTCCTCTTCTCCCTCCCTCTCCTCTGTTGAGATGACATAAGCCCCAAATTCTAAGCACCTCCTTGGTTCGCATGTTCCTCTGAGTCATTGGGAGGTGATTACATGTTGTCTTTTCTCTCACTAATCTGTCCTTGGTCGGTTTCATTCCCAGGCCCCCACGCAGTGAACACAAGTGGTGAGAGGACAGCTTTGCCTCCCGACACAGGCCGTCCAGCCTGAGCTTGGCTGGTGTCCTGTCCCCGCGTGTCCTTGGATGCCCTGTGTGTTCGCCAGCCGCTTCTCCCTCTGCCTGTCTCGCCCGCCCTCCTCCTGGCCGTTTCCGGTGGCCTCCTGGCCGCCTGTCCAGCTCTATTGAGGAAATATCCACTATGTTAGTCCTGGATTCTTTCTCTTTCTTAATGGGAGTACAAACTCTAACAGCGAGAATAGCAAATACCTAAGTGAGCCCTTACCTGGGGCCAGGTAGTGTTCCCAGCATCTTCCATCGCAGGTTACATCACTCGCTGACGGTGTCCCCGCCAGGGGCTGGGCAGGGATCCAGGGCCAGAGTCTGCGGCCCAGCTCACCTCCTCAGCAGCAGCCTTCATTACACCTGCTCTCTGCTTTCAGGGGCCTGTGTTGTAATAGGACCAGGCGTAAGACAAGGGGAAGTTATATGGCCTGCGACTGACAAGCCCGGTCTGCAAAGCATTCAAATTCAAAATTTTAAAGCATTGTTTTTGCCAAAGGAAACCATCAGCCCCTGGATCAGGACCACTGGGCAGGCCGCTGGTCTATGGCCGCTGCCCCAACGCAGCACCGAATCTCCAGCCACAGCCATTCCTCTCCAAGATCACCGTGTGTCCAAGGACGGATGGACGGCCGCTGGCATTTCAAGCTCGTGGTGGTTAAAATGGAACTAAACTCCTGACCCCCACCCCTTCCTCAAAGCGGGCTGCTCTGTGAGTCCACCATTCTGTAATTAGTCTGTGTTCACATTGTTAACCTGGGTTCATGGGAATCCATCTGAAGAAAATGAAAACACTAATCTGAAAAGGTATATGCACCCCATGTTCATTGCAGCATTATTAACAACTAGAGGCCCGGTGCACAAAAATGCATGCACTTGGGGGTGGGGGGAGTCCCTCAGCCCGGCCTGCACCCTTTCGCAGTCCAGAACCCCTCAGGGGATGTCCACCTGCCGGCTTAGGCCCACTTCCTGGGGGATCAGGCCTAAACTGGCAGTCAGACATCCCTCTGGCAGCCTGGGAGTGCTCAGGGTATGTCTGACTGACAGCTTAGGCCTGCTCCCCACGAGGGTCAGACCTAAGCCGCAGTCGGACATCCTTGGAGCTGCTGAGGAGGTGGGAGAGGCTCCCGCCACCACCGCTGCACTCACAACAGCCATCACGGCTTGTGGCTGAGTGGTGCTCCCCCTGTGGAAGTGCACTGATCCTCAGGGGGCAGCTCCTGTGTTGAGCGTCTGCCCCCCCGTAGTCAGTGCGTGTCATAGTGACTGGTAATTCCCAGTCTTCCACCATTAGGGTCAATTTGCATATTACCCTTTTATTATATAGGATAGCCTAGATATAGAAGCAACCTAAGTGCTCATTGATGGATGCATAAAGAAAGATGGAGAAAGAATGGCTAAATAAAATGTAATATATACACACAAAATAGAATATTATTCAGCCACAAGGGAATCTTGCCATTTGTAACCTAGAAGCTATTATGTTAAGTGAAATAAGACAGAAAAAGACAAATAGCATATGATTTCACTTATGTGTGGAATCTTTAAAAAAAAGAAAAAAGAAAAATACTCTTGATAAAATACAGCCTCCTGTTAACGTCTTATCTAGAGCTTAAGTGCTTTAAATGGACTTTTGCCTATGCTTTCTCATTTGTTCATTGCATGGAGTAAGAGAAGAAAATGTAATCTCTCTTCATAGATGAGGACACTGAAATTCTAGGACAGTGGTCAGTGACTTTCAACCACCCCACTTATGTGCAACTTGCAAGCTAAGAAGGATTTTCACATTTTTTAAATGCTTGGGGGGAGGAGGGATCAAAAGAAGGAGAATATATCATGATGTGAAAATTATGTGAAACTCAAATGTCAGTGTTCATTATGAAGTTTTAGGGGATGACACGTCTGCGTTCACTCACTATATCACCCAGTGGCTGCGTCCACGCTCCGTCAGCACAGCTCTGTGGTGGAAACAGAGGCCCTGGGTCCTGCAAAGCTGGAAATACACGTGGGGCAAGAGTAGGTTGACAGTTGTTCATATGAAACTAATGCAATCCTATCTAATAATAGACAAACATGGTAAT
>NW_005361565.1:0-534 GCF_000412655.1 Myotis brandtii
TCCATCCAGATTTTGGCAGTGCAGAGGCTGTGATAAGTACGCTTCCTTAAGCAGGTGTGCATAGTCCAATTAATATGTATTAACTTCTCTTTTCTTCCGTGGTCTTTCACTTACTTGGGAGGTATGAGTACTCCAATAATCTGAAAAGACTAGAGGCCCGGTGAATGAGATTTGTGCTCTGGGAGGGGGGGAGGGTGGTGTCTTTTAGCCTGGCCTGTGCACTCTCGCAGTCCAGGAGCCCTCAGGAGATGTCCGCAGGGAGCAGGCCTAAGCTGGCAGTCAGACATCATTAGCACTGCCACTGAGGCTGGAGAGGCTCCCACCACTGCCACTGCACTCGCCAGCCCTGAGCTCAGCTTCTGGCTGAGCGGTGCTCCCCGCTGGGAATGCACTGATGCACCAGGGGGCAGCTCCTGTGTTGAGCGTCTGGCCCCTGGTGGTCAGTGTGCATTACAGCGACCAGTTGTTCCACTGTTCGGTTCATATTAGCCTTTTGCTATATAGGATAATTCAGGCAATACCAGGGGCTAAATA
>NW_005361566.1:0-772 GCF_000412655.1 Myotis brandtii
CTGAGTGCACAAATTTTTGTGCACTGTGCCTCTAGTATTTATATAAGGTGTATGGCATCATATTTTTCAAACTAGAGAATTATTATTCTCCCGGGGTACAGGAAATGATGCCAGAATATACCTAAATTCATGGTGTAAATATGGTTCATTATCCTGCAACATCAGTTGGATTTGAAAACTTGAGGACTAACATTATGTTATTTAACTGGTGATAAGTGTTATTTTTAATATTCCATTTGTAGATGTGCCACAGTTTTTTAATCCACTTATCTGCTGAAGGGCACTTAGGCTGTTTCCAAATCTTAGAAATTGTAAATTGCGCTGCTATGAACATAGGGGTGTATATATAATTTCTGATTGATGTTTCTGATTTCTTAGGTAATATTTCTAGAAATGGGATCACTGGGTCAAATGGGAGTTCCATGTTTAATTTTTTTAGGAAAGTCCATACTATTTTCCATAGAGGCTGCACCAGTCTGCATTCCCACCAGCAGTGTACAAGAGTTCCCTTTTCTCCACTTCCTCGCCAGCACTTTCATTTGTTGACTTGATGATAGTCATTCTGATGGGTGTGAGGTGGTACCTCATTGTCATTTTGATTTGCATCTCTCAGATGATTAGTGACTTTGAGCATTTTTTCATATGTCTCTTGGCCTTCTGTATGCCCATTTTTGAGAAGTGTCTATTTGGGTCCTTTGGTCCTTTGCAATTGGATTATCTTCCTTTTGTTAAAGTGTATGAGCTCCCTATAAATTTTGGAGATTAAATCCTT
>NW_005361567.1:0-601 GCF_000412655.1 Myotis brandtii
TTTTATTAATTATGTAAACAAATTAATATGAAAGAGTATAAAAGCACAACAAACAGAATCGCAAAAAGGAACGGTAAGACAATGCAATGTATTTAAACTCATTTTTTTTTTAAATATATTTTATTGATTTTTTAATTGATAAAAATAATATGCCAGAAAATAGTGATTTACTCTTACATGACAGTAAAGAATGTTTTACTCTAATTTGTAGTTTTATAATTCATGTATTTTATTAATTATGTAAACAAATTAATATGAAAGAGTGTAAAAGCACAACAAACAGAATCGCAAAAAGGAACAGTAAGACAATGCAATGTATTTAAACTCATTTTCAATATAAAAAGATGTAACTGAGAGCAGAACTTTTCAAACTTGCACTGAAAGTGATAAGACATGTGTCAGACGCTACTAATGCACTGGTCCTATTGCCTCTCTTGCCTGAGAACATATCTAAACCACTAGACAACTACCTTTTTAAAAGCTCATATAGAAAGTTTTTATTCATAAACATGTCTAAATATTGATTTTGTTATAGTGTTCTTATACATGCCATATATCAGATTAAGAGTGATTGATAAAATTGATTATTGTTCAGATTGAC
>NW_005361568.1:0-706 GCF_000412655.1 Myotis brandtii
AAACAAACAATAATCCAATTAAAAATTGGGCAGAGTGCCAAGTCAGTGTTGCTCAGTGGTTGAGCATCGACCTATGAACCAGGAGGTCACGGTTCCATTCCGTCAGGGCACATACTTGAATTGTGGGATTGATCCCCAATGGGGGACGTACAAAAGATAGCTAATCAATGATTCTCTCTCGTCATTGATGTTTCTCTCTATCCTTCTTCCTTCCTCTGTGAAATCAGATATATGAAAAAATGCTCAACTGCACTAGCTATTAAGGAAATGCAAATCAAAACTATGATGAGATACCATCAGACACCTGTTAGAATGGCTATTCTCAACAAAGTAATACAAGTATTGGAAAGGTTGTGAAGAAAGAGGAACCCTCATTCACTGCTGATGGGAATATAAACTGGCACAGCCACTATGGAAAACAGTATGGTGGTTCCTGAAAAAACTACAAATAGAGTTCCCATATGACCCAGAAATCCCTCTTCTGGATATCTACCTGAAAAACTTGAAAACAGTTATTCACAAAGATATATGTACCCCTATGTTCATTGCAGCATTGTTTATATTGGCCAATGCAATGGAGACAACCGAAGAGCCCTTTGATAGTAGGTTGGATAAAGAAGATGTGTGGATATATACACTATGGAATTCTACTCAGCCATAAGAAAAGAAGAAATACCTCTATTTGTGACAACATGGATGTACCCAG
>NW_005361569.1:0-774 GCF_000412655.1 Myotis brandtii
GTACTTGGAAGGCTTTCTATCAGTGCTGAGCCTGGCACCAAAAATAAAACGAACAAACAAGATGGAGGCCAGGACCGACTTGTGCTCGGTGCTCAGCAGGCACATATCAAATCCTCCTGCAGGCGTTCCCTTGTCGGGAAGAGGGACACACTCTGGGAGACCAGGGCTTCCCAGAAACCAAACACCAGCAGTGACTCAAGGACCCTGAGGTGCTTCTTGGTGGCAGAAGAGGCTGGTCCCCCAGACTCACTTCCACCCCATCACTTAACACCCAGGTGCTGAGGCCAACATATGCCAACTCCTCAGCACTCCCTAGTGGCTGGCTTACTGTGGAGCAGGGGGAGCCAAGAGCCAGCCCAGGCCAAGGACGTCCCCTGGTGCTGCTAAGACCTGCCTCAGCTCCAGTGGGGCTACCTCCGCCTCCTACCCCTGGGTGCACAGCTGGGAGGACTTGCCGAGTGTCTTCTGAGCATCTGCTATGCATCATTGGTCAACATGGTGAATCTGTGTTATCTATACTTTCGTACAATATGTTTGGTTTTTTTTAAAGGACTTTCAATGCTTTCCCATTATCCCTGAAGTAAGGTTCCAAATTTTACACAGGGTTCCGGGGCATGGAGACAGAGCCCTTCTTACCTACCATGCTCATCTCTCTCCAGCATCCCCCATCCCGCAGCCTGAGCTATAATTCACTTTGTCCATCCTGTAAATGGAACACTGGTTTGGTCCCATCACTCCACTGAGATCTCTCTCTCTCTCTCTCTCTCTCTCTCT
>NW_005361570.1:0-1350 GCF_000412655.1 Myotis brandtii
ATTGAGCACACAGATTACACTGTGTCTCTGTGAATGTAAACAGCATTTACCAACATATACCTGTCTACTTACTCTTGTATGGAACATTTAAAAAAAAATAAAAATGGGTTTATAGAAGGTCAAAGGGTAGATCTGAGATATTTGGGTTAGTTAAGTGGGCATTTTGACAACAAGGTTTCCCCTTTGGTATGTTTAATTGTGATGTTTAATGGACTTCCTTGCAGTTTAAGATGAAATTCTCTCCTATGGCTTGGGTGCTGCCACTCAATGGGACAATAGCAGACCTGCAGAATCTTATTTGGAATCATCATTCCCTATTGTATTTTGTTCCTGTTTAATTAATTTTCTTTTGTTTGTTTCACTTGAAAGAAAAGATAATGCTCAATTTTAAACATTAAAAGTGTACCAGTTGCTTTCTTATAATGAAACTAAATGTGAAGTTTACCCCAGTAACAAAACCAAAAAAAAGAAAAAAGGAGGAATGAATACTTACATCTCAATTTCCAAAGATCAGTTGCTCAAAAAATGTTTAGAACTAATACTGGGGATAGAAGAGAAGTGAGGCACAATTAGCAAAAAGCATGAGAAGCAGCCAAATAAAAATTCTAGTAAAAATGGTGTCACTAATTATGTGAGATCCAAAAGCATTTGTGACACCTGCATTGGGCTAAAAAACACCAACATGGGAACACATTCCAAAAGAACCTGGGTTTCTAGAACAACCAATTTACCCACCAAGGGAATCTGAAATTCAACTTGATACAGGAAAAATGAAATGATGACAGTAACAGAGCCTAGAAGTTTAGATCATCTCCATTCTACAAAATACAGTCTTCCCTCTTGATATGAAAATCCAGTCCTCAGACCATCTGGACATGAAATTACGTTTCCAACTTCACCTCTCAATGGGTTCTAACAAATGTTCTGAATTCCACCTGTCCTTTGATGCTTACTATTATCTTCCAACTTCTCCACTTTGCCATTGGGCAACTGGAGCCTCTCTTTCCAGAATGTCTTCCACCTCCTCCTCTTTTCCATTATTATTCCTTCCCCACTTTGCACTAGGAAAATCCATCAGACAGCACTTTGTTGGTTGGCCAACCCAACCTTTACCTTTCTCTTCCCAGCCATGAGAAGCCATATGACATCTGATAAAACAAAGGATTAAGTTGATGGCACAATGCACAGTTGCTTTGTCTTAGGCTGATCATGACCCACAAACATATCACGTCCTAATCCCTAGTACAGGGGTAGGCAACCTTTTTGTGAATGCATGCCAAAACCAGCAAAATCTCTGACTCAAAATCTCTGACTCTGTGTGCCAACCCTAATTTTTTGAGAACATGTTAC
>NW_005361571.1:0-824 GCF_000412655.1 Myotis brandtii
AAGAAACAATTTCCAGAGAATGAGGCCCAGGAATCAGAATTTTAAAAAGATTCCCATGTGATTCCAATGTGCAGCCAAGGTTGAGAACCAATGCTGTAGATAATATTAAAAATATATCTAAACATGCAATTCTTTCTCCAAAAAAATGACCATGTTCAAAAATTAAATGAAGAAAATTTGGATATACTTGATGGAGATTTTCACACATATTTGAGTGATGATTCCATTGATTCCACAGATGATGCTGAAAAGGAAAATTTTCCCATCGAATTTCTTAATAGTATTACTCCTTCGGGAATGCCGTGTCATAAATTAAAATTGAAAGTGGGTGCAATCATCATGCTATTGAGAAATCTCAATATTAAATGGGGTCTTTGTAATGGTACCAGATTTATTATCAGAAGATTACGACCTAACATTATCGAAGCTGAAGTATTAACAGGATCTGCAGAGGGAGAGGCTGTTCTGATTCCAAGAATTAATTTGTCCCCATCTGACACTGGCCTCCCATTTAAATTGATTCGATGACGGTTTCCCGTGATGCCAGCATTTGTGATGACTATTAATAAATCACAAAGACAATCTCTAGACAGAGTAGGCATGTTCCAACCTGAACCTGTTTTTGCACATGGTCAGTTATATGTTGCTTTCTCTCGAGTTTGAAGAGCATGTGATGTTACAGTTAAAGTTCTAAGTACTTCATCACAAGGGAAATTAGTCAAACACTCTGAAAGTGTTTTCACTCTTAATGTGGTGTACATGGGGATATTAGAATAAGTTTAATCATTGTATCAGTCATTGTTTGCATCACTGTTGTTTTTATA
>NW_005361572.1:0-495 GCF_000412655.1 Myotis brandtii
GGGCTGCTTCCATATCTTGGTTATAGTAAATAACAGCACAATATGTTATTTACTATAACCAAGATATGGAAGGGATGCATATGTACATTTGAATTAGTGTTTGGGGCTTCTTCAGATATATAACCAGAAGTGGAATTGCTGGGTAATAAGGCAGTTCCTTTTTTAATTTCTTAAGGAAACTCCATACTGTTTTCCACCAATCTGCATTCCTACCAGAAGTGCACCAGGGTTCCCTTTTCTCCACATCATCACCAACATTTGTTTATTGACTTATTAATGATAGCCATTCTGACAGATGTGAGGAGATATCTCAACGTGGTTTTAATTTCCATTTCTCTGATGATTAGTGATGCTGAGCATCTTTTCATATGTCTGTTGGCATCTGTATGTCCTCTTTGGAGAAATGTCTATTCAGGTCCTCTGCCCACTTTTTAATTGGATTGTTTGTTTTGGGTTGCTGAGTTGTCTGAGTTCTTTATAAATTTTGGATATTAA
>NW_005361573.1:0-866 GCF_000412655.1 Myotis brandtii
GCAGGGTGAGGGTGCCGTCCTCCAGTGGGGGCAGTGGGAGGTGTGTGAAGAGGGAAAAGGAGTATCGATGGGGAGTGTGAGTTGGAAAAAGGGACATGAAGTGGCATTTATTCTTCTCACACTGTCTGTACTCTACTGAGTGTGAGACTGAACTTGGGGCATTTCTCTTTTGAGTGTTTATTATCTCACTGCTGCTGGATATCTCTGGGGCCAGAGGGCAGGAAAGGGAATCTGGGGGATGTGATGAGAAAAGTGGGGGGTGCTAAGCAAAGATACAAGCAGGACTCCGGGGAGATGACCTAAGAGGTTGAGGGGAGACTGGGAGAAAGGCACTTCCTCTCACTGTTGTCCCTCAGCCCTCATTTTTGTTTTCTCCTCACAGGCTCCGCCACGGATGGGCTGGTGAAAGCTGCTGTGGGCTTTCTGAAGTCATCTGTGGATCCTGCCGTCTTTGCCCCCTGAGGATCCCGACCAGAAACACACGTGCCTCTTTCATGCTCCTGTCCCCTCCTGCACCCTCCTGTACCCCGCTTCTCCCAGAATGTGATCTTGTCTTGTATACTGTTGGAGACCGGGTATAAGCTGACAAGGTCCTTGCACCTGAAGGGGCTAGCAAGGCTGGGACCCTTACCCACACAGTTTTCCCAGACTTGTTTGGATGGCGGTTATCAGTAGAATGAGAGCAACCTCTGTGGAATGAGAACAGCCTTTCATAGCTTACCAAGAAGTCTGTAACTATTTACTGAGATTTGCTGTACCGAGAACCTGTCCTTCTGCTCTGTCCCTCCCTTAGAGATTAAGAGGAACAAAGAATACATTCCTCTTGACAGACCTCCTATTCAGTGTTTTGTGTATAAAAGGCATTG
>NW_005361573.1:1033-17444 GCF_000412655.1 Myotis brandtii
ATGCCCGCCCCACCTTTCCTCCAGGTTCCAGGTTCCCTCCGGATATGACATCCTTTCCCCAGCATGTGCCCTCAGCCAGGCATCAGGGCCCCAGACCTGTTCTCTTTCTGGAAGGAGTTCAGAGGCAGTGAGGTCCCTCCCGGGTTTTTCAGAGTGACGACATGAGAAACGAGGGGCGTGGACTCTAGGCTACAGGTTGCTGGGTTGATGTTAGGGATGGCCTGGATTGGAAAGTTCTCTGCATTATTTTTTGTCTAATCAGTATTGCTTTTGGGGACTTATGAGGACAAGACTGGTGAGCTATCCAGTTTTCTATTCTAAGGTAGAATAAAGAGATGGAGGGGCGGTTGACAGCCAACATTGGGATCCACATAACCTCCACCTGAGGTTCAAGGGTCCACTGTGAGGGTTGGCACTGTTGGGGACCTTCTTGGTTCATTATGCCTGAGTCTTGTTAGCCTATACTGCCCGCCTCCCCTTTCACTGCCCAAGGGTTGAGTGGTAGCTGTGGGAGACAGATGTTTCTTCTTAATCAGGACGCATCTTAGTAAGAGGGCCATCATGGGATCCTTCGTCCTTGCCTGACCTGTGAGGCCTCTGAATCAGGCTCTGATCTAGTATACTTTTATAAAAAAAGGCAGCTTTGCCTGAGACCCAAAACCTGGGCCACTCAACCCAAAAGGAAGAAAGGAGCTCCCAGTGATCATGTCTGACCTTGCAGTCCCACACAGTCTATCCTAGTGGAAGGGACCCTATTGGATGTGTTGTTCCCTAACAGACTGCTGTATCAATATTAAAATGACACTTGGTTGTTTCTGGTATTTTATAGATTTATTCATTGAATCTGCATGGGTTTTCTCATCCCTTGTTTTCCCTCCCAGCTTTTTTTAAAAAAATATATATTTTTACTGATTTCAGAGAGGAAGGGAGAGGGAAAGAGAGATAGAAACATCAGTGATGAGAGGGAATCATTCATCGGCTGCCTCCTGCATGCTCCCTACTGGGGATCGAGCCCGCAACCCGGGCGTATGCCCTTGACTCGAATCTGGAACCCTTCAGTCTGCAGGCCGATGCTCTATCCACTGAGCCAAACCATCTAGTACCCTCCCAACTTTTCTGATACCTCCCCTGTTCATATGGTGTCCTGTCCCCATATCTTCTGTTGCAAGCTGATTTCCTAAGGCACTAGTCAGAAAACCACTATGAGAACCCTGGCCATACCCTTACATAGTTATGTGATGATAAACAAATGATTTATTCCCTCAGAGGTTAGTGTTTCCATCTGTTAAAGTAAATGATGACTTTAGAACTGGGTTCTGACTTTCCCCTAGAACCCTCAAGACTTCTGAGCAAGGCCTCACTGTCTATTCGCTCAGGTAAAGGATGGCCTAGACCAGAGTTCCCTGAAACTTCTGAGTGAACTGGTGTTAGGAACGTGCCCGAGTTTCACAGTGAGACCATCTCTCAAGGACTTCCTTCCAAGTTTGCTGGTAGCTGCCTGTGACCTGCGGAGGGTTTGTTGAAATGCAGCTTGCAGACACTTCACTATTGTACTAAAGTGTGTTTGTTGTTCATGTTGTAATTATGATAATTATGACTTTTATTTCCTAGCGAATGAAACTATGTCAATGAGAAATGTTGTATAAATTACGTAAGCGAGTACAGTGAAACCAGAGTTTAAATGAAGTGTTCTGATTTCTTATGCCATTTCTTTTCCTGATGTATTTCAGCGGGTATTAAAGAGTTCGAGTTTGTTGCTCAGAGATATTGTGAGAGTTTAAGAGAGAGTTAGACTGCGTGTGCAGGAATTTCCCTCGATCCCTTACTTATAGAGTCGCCACTTTATCGCCGGTCCCTAGGCGTGGGCGGGTCTTTCCCGAACTTTTGGCTGAGGGTGTTTCTCTATGGGAGTGACTCAGAGGCTTGGATGCCCAGCAGGTCGGTGGCTCGCTACTGGGCGCTGGGGGGGTGGGGAGGAGTGTCCCCGCTAACGGGGGCTGAGACCGGTGCCCGCTGCCTGCCTCTCCCACCTCCAGCTCTGCTCGGGTCTGTTTTAGCTGCAAGCCCGAGGGGTACAGGAGTTAGTCCTGGTGTGTGATGGGGGTTTGGGGTGGCGGCTAGGGGGGAGAGGGGGTGCAGGTGCAGCAGGTGGGAGGTTGGGGGCATCTTGTGGGGCTGGAAGTGGGAATTGTCATCTAATCATCTCAAGGCCCCTCTCTCTACTTTCTCTTTCACTTTACCTCCCTCTCCCCCTCCCCTTCATGCGGACAATTCATAGCTCCTCCATTTGATGTAAATTTATGTGGTGAAATGGAACTTCAAACCTCCCCCCGCCCCCCGATCCAAATCATACTGCAGCCCCTAAACCCTTCTATATAGAAATTCAAGGGGCCAGCTCAGATACTTTCTGTGACTCCCTGGATGCCAAAACTCTGGGACGGAAATTTAAAATTTAAATCACTCCTGGTTTCTTTTTCTTTTAAATATATATTTTTTATTGATTTCAGAGAGAAAGGGAAAGGGAGGGAGAGAGGGAGAGAGGGAGGGAGGGAGGAAGGGAGAAAGAGAAACATCAATGATGAGAATCATTGATCAGCTTCCTCGTGCATGTCCCCTCCTGGGGATTGAGTCCACAACCCTGCCTGAACCCTGACCGGGAACGGGACCCCAAACCCTTTAGTCCGAAGGCTGATGCTCTATTCACTAAGCCAAACCTGGCTGGGCCACTCCCGGTCTCTATCCCAGCCTTGCTCTGCACCCCCATGGCCTGTGGCCCACCCGGGGTTCTCCACTGGCCCTTATGTGGTCCCTGCCCCACAAGCGCCCCCCTCGCCCAGGGCAGCCCCTGGATTCCTGGCACCTGAGGCACTGACCCGCCCTTCCCTCCATTCTCCCAGCCTCGGATTCAACTTGGAGCCCCATCAGCTGCTGCGGCCAGCCTGCCTCCCTGTTGCTGGGTGCAATTCTCAAGTGCCCTGGGGAGGGAGGGGGAAGGAGTTCTGACTCAGCATAGGTTGTCCTGGGAAGGGTGGGGGCGAGGCTGCAGAAGAGCAAACCTCCCCTGGGAGGGATTTGTTCTGGGGTTAGAGTACAGAGACAAGCCTGTTTCTTTGCAGAAGACACTCAGCCACTGCTCCCTCTGTCTCTTCACCAGAAAGCCGCCCTTGGTGAGTACCGCCCACCCTTACAGATTGGGTTGCCCTCCGGTTTCTCCAGCTGTTGTGCCCCTGTATCCTTGTCCTTCTCAGGCGGTAAGCTCCCTGCTGGGGTTACTAGAAACTCTTTCCTAGCCCAGCCCCAGCCTGTGGGACCCGAGAAAGGGCCCCATCAGATGTGTGCATGGAAACCCTCTCGCTGATTTTGCGTTCCTCTCCCCACACAGCCTGGACCGCCTCTGTGGTTTAGCCAGTGTGAGCCTTTTTGCCACCACCTGTTTTTACCCAATCCCTCAAAACAAAAACAGACGCAAAACAACAAGCCTGCTGTATTGGCGCTGATTTGTAGGTATGGGGCCATGGTGTATCAGAAACCATTGCAATCAGCTGGGTGAGCAACACAGCCATTGCTCTGGCTTGGAGTAGGGTGTGGTGTTTGTTTTCCTCTATATTTTTTAATATACTTTTATTGACTACAGAGAGGAAGGGAGAGGGAGAGGCTCAATCCCCAGTAGGGGGCGTGCAGGAGGCAACCTAACAGTGATTCTCTCTCATCATTGATGTTTCTATCTCCCTCTCCCTTCTTCTCTGAAATCAATAAAAACATTACTTTTTTAAAAATAAAAGTGTAACATAAATTATAACCCATGGACATAATATTTTTTGGCATATCACATGAAATGGCTGTCTGAGATTATAATGAAATTTGGAAGATATGTTTCGATTTAAAATAGAGGGCATGTTGGATATATGAAATAGTAATTGCCTGGACAGAGAGAACAAACTGGTTTCAATAACAAGCCCCAAAAGAAAAGTCACAAGGTATGAGATCTAAGTTGCAGAGGTCCATTTTGGATCAGGCAACATCTTATGTGAAAGGCCGAGACTCAACCTGTAAGATAACATTTATTTGTGAAAGCACAGAGGTAGCGGTAGTTCCTAGGAGAAACGGCTTAGGAAACAAGGGATGGAGGCCAGGGAAAGGCCCTTGGAGCTTTGAAGGGAGGAAGGTCAAGGTGATGAGTCTGGAGGGATGGGGAACGGAAGAGGAAGGGAAAGGCAGGGACTTGCTCCCTGGAGGGAGCGTCTGCTGGGTCCTCAGTCATAAGGGTTTTAGGGGCGATCCCAGGGGCGGATCTGAATAGAATATTCCGCAGCTTTCCAGGTGCGTCCTTTCAGGGTTGTGGTCTCCACTGATTGATCGATCAGTGTCAGGGCAGGGGGGTTATTATTCAGTGCAGCTGGTCCCGAGGTCAGCCATGGCGCTGCTTGCCGGGTTTTGCTGCTTTTCTGGGCTTGGAGCTGAATGAAATACACCTGAAGCCTAGATGTTCTCTCCAGGGAGGAAAGGTCAGGGGTCTAAACACGAATGTCCAGGGTATGCAGAGGAGGAAAGGTCAGCCCGGGGACGAGGTCCTACCCGACACATGTCCATGGCTAGGACTGGGGCCTTCCTCCCTGGTGACCTTCTGCACCTGGCCCATCCTCCTTGCTCTGCTCATGTCTGTCTAACGGCCACCTACAAGAGTAACAGCCCCGGTCTATTTAACAACAGCGACAAGAACAACACTCATGTCTATCATCATATGGGCCAGGCCCCATTCCTAGGACTTCATCTATCTTCATTCATCTGTGTATAGTCATATGATTTTCATTTTAGAAATACTGAGGTTCAGAGGCGTTCATTACATTCACTGAATATTCCTAAAAAGTGGTATAATAAAAACACTTCCGAAAAAAGTAGACCTGGCGTTTGAACCAGCCTTCGGTGAGGTTTCCTGTCTAGCTTTCCACCAGGGTCTGGCATTTAGAAGGAGCCTTGCTATTGACACCTTTATCCCCTTCTGTTCTGCTTCTTTCTCCTTCCTGGGTCCCCCATTAACCCTCTGAATAGATGTTGATGCCAGAGAGAAGCCCATCGGTATTGGTGTTTGGATAGGTAATCCCCACCATGGCGCTCTGTTCATGATGTGTCTTTTCCACAGTAACCCTGTGTCACCATGGTGTCCCCTCCCTGCTACGGCCTGCTAACCCGCCAAAAGGAGCCAGGTAAGCCTGACTCGTGACTCTGACTTGCCATTGGACCTTTGGCACCTCAAACGGTGGGAGACATTCTGTGAAGGTTGGTGACCTCCTGAACTCTGGTCTATCTCTAGTGCCACTGAAGAGCATCTCGGTGACCTTGTCCATTCGAGAGTTTGTGGCCGGTGTGTCTGCTACCTTGAACTATGAGAATGAGGGGAAAGACCCGTTGGAGGCCTTCTTTGTTTTCCCCATGGACGAAGACTCAGCTGTCCACAGCTTCGAGGCCCTGGTGGATGGGAAGAAAATCGTGGCAGAATTGCAGGAGAAGTCAGAGGTACTGGGGATGAGTATATTCCTTCCTCCCTTTTTATGCCCATAATGCATACTCTTTAGGGTCCCTATCAAATGCAACTGCCCAGAAATGTTCATGTCCAATGCTTTGTCCTCTACTCACCCCTAACCGATAACTTTCCTAAAACCATTGGAGGGAAACACCCATTGGAGGCATTCAGGGTTTGGCTGTGAACTTGGCAAGACCGATTACAGGCTCACCCCACCAGTCTTTGTTTCCTGTGCCACTCGTCTCCTCCTCAAGCATGTCCCCTCTCATGTCATGTCACCCGTCTTCCCCTGTCCTCCTTAGGCCCGCACCAATTACGAGAATGCCATCAGCCAGGGCCACCAAGCCTTCTTGTTGGAGGAGGACGATCAGGCTGGCGACATCTTCTCTTGTAACGTGGGGAACCTGCCCCCCGGGTCGAAGGCGGCACTCACCCTGAAGTACGTGCAGGAGCTGCCTCTGGAGGCCGACGGGGCCCTGCGCTATGTGCTCCCCGCTATCCTGAACCCTCGCTACCAACTCTCCGGTGAGTAGGCTCTTTCTTCAAATACTCGCGGGGAAAACCCCCCTCAGGGTTGTCGGGGGGCTAAGCATTGTGGGGAGGGGACACACCACTGAGCTCTTAGGCCTATATGCTAGCATATAAGACCTTTGGTTGATCTCTCCCCCTTCCCCCCTCCCTCCCCTACCTTCCCATAATGCATGCTCTTTAGGGTCTCTATCAAATGCAACTGCCCAGAAATGTTCATGTCCAATGCTTTGTCCTCTACTCACCCCTAACCGATAACTTTCCTAAAACCATTGGAGGGAAACACCCATCGAAGGCACTCAGAGTTTGGCTGTGAACTTGGCAAGACCGATTACAGGCTCACCCCACCAGTCTTTGTTTCCTGTGCCACTCGTCTCCTCCTCAAGCATGTCCCCTCCAGCTCCCAGATGCCATCCAGAGCGTCCAGTGCAGCTCCCCCGTGAATCCTATTGAGTACCTTGCCGATAAGACTTCTGCTCAGGTAATTAGTGAGTGCGCTGTGGTTGCCAGCACCCTGTTTTTAGGTCCTGATCTTCCTCCTCCCTCCATCTCCTAAATATTGCTCACTTTCCCCTGTTAACCCCGGGTAAATTGCAATGCCCTCCCCCCCCTTTTTAAATATATTTTTATCGATTTCAGAGAGGAGAGGAAGAGAGAGATAGAAACATCAATGATGAGAGAGAATCATTGATTCGGTGCCTCCTTCATGCCCCCTATTGGGGATCGAGCCCACAACCCAGGCATGTGCCCTGACTGGGAATCGAACCCAGGACCTTTCAGTCCCCAGGCCAACGCTCTATCCACTGAGCCAAACTGGCTAGGGCTGGGCCCCTTCTTTGTCCTTATTTCATCTCCAGAGCCTCCTGCCTGTTCTCGCCCTTGCTCCTGGCTCTGTTCACACGTGGAAGGAGCCAGTAGCCCTCAGCTCTGACCTCAGCCCCAGGCAGAGGCACGATGGTTCTAACATGGCTTCTTTGCTTGCTCCCAACTCAGATCTCCTTGGCTGACGGACACAAATTTGATCGAGATGTGGAGCTCCTGGTTTACTACAGTGAGGTGCACACCCCCAGCGTGGCTGTGGAGATGGGGGCGCCCGCCACAGAGCCTGGTATGTTCCCTCTCTTTTTGTAGTTACCGCCTAAGGGGAAACTCTTGTTGTTGAATTACCCTCGAATTACCCTCACTTTTTTTTTCTATTCAGTAATGGGTTTTAAAAAAAAATGGGACTAGTTTACACTATGGCATGCAAAAATGGTTCCATATTGAATATCATGTGACTATGTCTTATATGTAAATTTCGGTGAATTAGTAGGTACTTAGACAAAGGACATGAAAAAGTTTACAAGGGAAATGCAGCCAGTTTAAAAATATGGGACAATGATCAGCCTCTATAAGTATAAATAAAAGTAAATGATGTGATTTTTTCACTTTTCAAATGATCAAAGATTTCCAAATCTGGGAACACCTCATGCTTTAAAAGGTGAGGTGAATTTGGCACTCTCACAGATTGCTTTAAGCAAAAATAATTTGGAATCAAACTTTGGAGAAGAGATTTGGCGATACGTGTCAAAAGAAATGTTCATTTTAGTGATTCCAATTTTAGGAATCTTACCTAAGGAAATAAATTTAAATGTAAGTAAACATATACACTGAAGTGGCCACTTTCATAATATCAAAGATTAGTAAATAATCAAAATGTCTCACAATAACTTAATTCACTATGCTGGGATTACTTGATGCGTTATTATGCAGCTACCAAAATCATATATGTTGACAGATTTAAATAATATAGAGAAAAAGCCTTCCAACGAGGATTAAGTTAAAGAAAAGTAAGTTATACAAACAGATTATTATAAAAAATAACCTGGCAATTAAGAAAAATGTTTAAAACCACAGGAAATATGCACCTAGTAATTATGATTAGATTAAGACTAAATTTTTTGTTTTATCTAATAAATAACTTTTATTGATTTATCATTCCTTCCTGTAATCTCACCTAGAGTTCTTTCTTTGTTCTTTTTTTAATTTGGTAAAATTTATCTGACATATATTTTAAGTAAAAAGAAAACTAATAATTTGGTATAAAATTTACATAACGGAAATTTTACCATTATAATTATTTTTAACGATATAGCTCTCTTGCCTTAAGTACATTCACTCTGTTGTAAATATCACCATTACCCATCTTTAGAGTTTTTTAACTCTTAACCTAGTTTCTTAATTTCTAAGCCTAAGTTTAGTTTTTAAATTTCTTTAATTTATCTTATTTTCCAAATTTTCCTTAGTATATATCTACTTTTCCTCTTTTTTTGTTTTGTTTGTTTTTATTGATTTTAGAGAGGGGAAGGGAGAGGGAGAGAGAGAGAAACATTAATGATGAGAATAATCATCAATCTGCTGCCTCCTACACACCTCCTCCTGGAGATTGAGTCTACAACCCAGGCATGTGCCCTGACTAGGAATCGAACCATGACCTCCTGGGTCGCTGCTCAAACACCAGGCCACACCAGCGGGGCTGTGTACTTCTTTTAACTGTGCTGGTGTAACACATGTCAGGGACCGCTGTCTCGGGCCTCCCTGAGCTGCCATGGCCCTGGACTACAGAGACCATGAAGCGTCACTGGAAAGATATTGACACTTCTGAAGCATTTCCCACTTTGGTGGAATGACGCATCCTTGGGGACAATCATAGTCAAAACACAGTGTCTTGGGTTAGGCTCTTACTTCCATAGCTACCACTGCTTTAAAGATAAGTAGCTATAGTTGATCTTCAATTGGCCATTTTTCTTATCTCATTGTTGACGTTTGGCCAAGGTAACTTCACACTCCAGCTCACAAATTGGAACTCCTTAATTTGCCTTCACTCGTTTAACGATTCCTGCCCCCCTCCTCTCCTCCCCGACCCCCCTGCTCAGGGCAGGCCGTCCACACTAAACCTGTTAGAGGGGGTCCCAGCCTCAGCCAGGTTTGCTCCAGCTCCTGTTCCCTGAAGCTCCGAGCTCTGTCTTTGTACATTAGTTGTCTGATTTTGTCCTTCCCTTTGGGCGAACTCCCCCTTGTGTGCCCAAGAAGTACTCCCACAACAGCGACCTGATTTTTAGTCAGGGTTCTTTTAATCCACCAGAGGAAGTTTTGAAATGTTGCATCTTACAAGGTAAAGGTTGAGATTCCAAGAAGTTCTGTCGGCCCCTTTGCAGATTTCCTCGTCTGTTCCCTATGCCCAGCTGTGCAGACCCAGGGGACAGCAGGGGCAGCCTTAATGAGTCTTGTAAATCCCTCCAGCAGGGCTGCTCAAATCTTGCTCCCAGATCGTACGTTTGGTCACGGTGGCTTGCTGTTCACATCTATACACAGAAGAGAATGCCAGCTGGCATTCTGAGAATTTAAAGCTCTAATCCCAGAAGGACTGTAATATAGGTAGGATATTGGAATTAGATTCTGTGTCTCCTTGTAGTGTCTGAACTGTTAGAGTTGATATAAGCCAGCCATTCTCACTACATCTCTATCTTAATCCTAGTATTTTAATTCCAGCCTCAGTTTTCACTTGCCCCCGAAAAGATAAAATCTTGGCTATGGCTTTGACAACTTGGTGACATAGGCCAACTCCCTGGTCGCCTCCATACTATTGTGTGGGTGATACTGTTCTCAACACAACATCCTAGTGACTCTCCTTGTTCGGGAGAGCATCGGTAAGAGCTTCGTGCCCACAGCCGACGGACTTTCCCTGGTGTGTGTGACACTGACACTCTCAGCTCTTGTAACTTGTCAATGAAAGAATTGCCCACATGAGCATCGTTTTTGTAAAGCGGTGATGACTTAAACAAGGACCCATGTGATAAATTTCCCATTGATTTGATTTGAAGTTAATGTGACTCTGCCAAGGAAGTTATGTTGATTCTTCTGGTAAATGCTGGAACAGTGTAACTTAACGTATTTCACTAGTTGGCCTAGCTGCTAGGATACTAGGGTCAATGATCGCATCTTACTTATTGCTTGTTCCTGGTAACCTCTACCCTCTTTCATCTCCTTACTATCTGCTTTGCTTCTATAGCTCTTGTAGGTTTATAGCTCACTTCAAGCCCTTTGCCAGCAGATAGAGTATAAAGATCAAACTGTGTTTCAGATGTGGATGTTCTCAGCTTCCTGTTGATTCACTACAACTGATTCATGGTGTCTTCCCTATGTATGTTTTTAGTTCCTTTTCATCTCATGGTGTCCTTATTCTTTCTGAGTAGGTTCTTTGATGGGAGATCCATCTGCGATGGTGAGTTTCTACCCGAATATCCCAGAGGCTCAGTCACCAACTGCATGTGGAGAATTCGTCTTCCTCATGGACCGCTCGGGAAGTATGCATTGTCCCATGAATAATCAGAATCCATCTCAGCTGCGCATACAGGCGGCCAAGGTAAGACTAGTTCTTTTTCTGCTCATGTGCTCAAGTAAGGATAAGTCTCGGGGGGTAAATTAGAGTCCATCTGGGTCATCTGGATCAGTGTTTCCAGCTGCACTGCAGCTCACGTGACCACTCCGAGGACTATAAGACTGGGTGGCACACTCTGGGTGAAGGCCCACACCCGCAGGAGTTAGATGGGGAGGGTCTGTGTGTCTTCAAGGATCCTCTCTCACTCGCTCCCCATACACTCTTCCTTCAGGAAACACTGATTTGGCTGCTGAAGAGTTTGCCTCTAGGCTGTTATTTCAACATCTATGGATTTGGAACGTTCTTTGAGGCCTTCTTTCCGTAAGTTTCTAGAAAGGCTACAGAGAATTCAAGAAAAGATCCTCTAAAGAAAGGACTATATTGTTAAAGGGGTTACGGTAGAGTTGACCTTGGCATTGGGGAGTTCAGGTGAGGAGGTTTACAGTGGGGCGAATCTCAATGCGGGGATGCGATACTGGGCAGTGTCAGCTAGCTATGTCCCTGCATGTGTTTGCTTTACTCAGGGAGAGCGTGAAGTACACTCAGGATACCATGGAGCAGGCGCTGAAGAGAGTTAAGAGTATGGACGCTGACCTCGGGGGCACAGAAATCTTGGAACCACTCAAGGCCATTTACAGTAGAACTTCCATCCCAGGCCACCCTCTCCAGGTAAGAATTGGAACAGAGCTCACAGGAAGTGGGTAGAGAGAACTCAACTTCGGTTCCAGAATGTATAGCCCTGAGTTTCATTGCAGGATTGTCACAATATGGTGTGCGTAGTAAAGGGGAAAACACAAAAGGCATTTCATAGAATCCCTCTTCCTTAGCTCCATGCTCTGAACTGTGGAGGTGGAAGCTCTCTTGTGGAATGCCACAGAGGCCTGAGGTGAGACTGGGAGGGTGAGGAAAATGCCCCAAACCATGTAAACACCTGATGCAAGTGACAGTGGCCCACTAGGGATTTCACACGTGTCCGAAGAGGCATCAGTGTCTCCGGCATGAAATAGTCGAGTTTTTCAAGGGCAAATTGCGGTATTTTAAAAATGAACTTAAAAAAAAAAGTGAACTTCATAGAGACTTGACCAATGTCTTCTGTGTTCAGCTTTTTGTCTTCACAGATGGAGAAGTGAACGACACATTCAGTGTCATTAGAGAAGTGAAAAGCAATGGGCAGAGGCACAGGTATGCAGACAATGTGTGTGTTTCTGGGTGACTGACCACATGTAATCTAGGGCCTTGTGGTTCCAGTGCTGACAAGTAAGGATGGACAGGAATACTATGGGGTTATTTCTGCTTCTTTTTGAATAAAAATTAATGTTGCACAGTTTTTATTCTATGCATTTTGCTTCTTTCCCTCAGCAGTATATAGTTACCCATATTTTGCATGGAACCATCGTTAATTTTCACTGGTGTATAGTATTCCAGGGGATGGCTAAACCATAATTTATTGATTGATTCTACTGCTGATGGACTTCCATTTAGCTGTTTAAAATAATGCTTTTGTGAATATCCTTGCATTCTGGTACATGTATTTTTTGCCTACACACACTTGTGTGTGCACCTATATATGCATATATACATATTCATTTTCACATGTGTACACACACCTATTTCTTTGAATTGACATGGTAGTGGATTTATTGGGAATGTCCGTTTTCAGAAGGAACATTGTTCGCATTGCATTAATAGTGTGGTTGTTTGCTCTAGGTCTTTTTGTAGATATCCTACACCTGACTAAGGATTTTTCTGTTTTGAGAGTTATTTTCTTTTTGTTTACATTTAAAAAAATAATAATGAATGGTTGAACTTCATCAAATGCATTTAATATCTGGTGAGATGAATGTAGGGTTTTATTCTTTATTCTTTCAATGTGTTCCATATAATGACTGTTGTTAAATATTAGACGAACCTTGCATTTCTGAAATAAACCCAAGTTAGTTGTGATCTATTAACTTTTTTCATATATTTTTTTATTCAGTTGACTAATAATTGTTTAGGACTGAAAAATACTTTTTCATGAGAAATATTGGCATGTATTTTTTAATAATATTCTTGTTGGTTTTAATATCTATGTTACAGTGGTATCATACCGAGCTGAGAAGAATTGCCTGTTTTTCTATTATGGGAAATATTTTTTTACGTGTTTACGAGATGTTACGAGGAGATTTTTTTCTGTGGGAAGATTTTTAAATCCCTTTATTGAAATAGAACTATTCATATTTTTATACGTTCTTGATTCTTATGGGAGTTTGTATATTTATCTAAGTTTTCAAATTTCTTTGCATGAAGTTATCAACAGTGTCGCCAGATGATGTTATTAAGTATTGTAGAATCAGTGGTAGTATTCCCTTTTTATTCCTGACACTGATTATTTGTGCCTTTTTTTCTTGCCCTAAATGTTTGTCAGTTTTTTAAATATGTTTTTATTGATTTTTAGAGAGAGAGGATGGGAAAAGGATAGAGATATATTGAGTGAAAATCATTTGTCAGCTTCCCCCTGCACGCCCCCTACTGGGGATCAAGTCCACAACCCTTGCATGTACCCTGACTAGGAATTGAACCAGTGACCTCTTGGTTCATGGTTGATGCTCAACCACTGAGCCCCACCAACCGGGCATGTTTGTCAATTTTAATAATCTTTTCCAAAAAACAGCACTTTTTGTGTAGCCTCTCTATTGTATGATTGTCTTCTGTATCAATAACATTTGCCCTTTCTTTAAAATTTTTGGGTTTGTTGCTGCTTTTTTTTCTAAGACCTGAAGATGGGTTCAGGTGGTTGACTTTTAGACTTCTTTTTCTGACATGTGTATTTAGAACTATAATTACAAACATATCTGTAACTAAATCCTAAATTTGGATGTCATTTTCTATTGGTGTTCTGTACTTTCTAATTATCATTATGATTTCTTTATAAAACCTCCTAGAGGCCCGGTGCATGAATTTGTGCATGGGTGGGTTCTGGCCAGCCTACCCCGATTGGGGCCAATGGGGCCTGGCCAGCCAGGGAGAGGGGCTGCGGGCTGTTGGCCGGCCAGCCCCGCCCTCTAGTCGAACTCCAGATTGAACTCCCAGTCGAACTCCCAGTCAATGGGACAATTTGCTTATTAGAGTTTTATCATATAGGATGTTATTCAGAAGTAGAGAGTATAATTTCTCAATATTTGGGGGTTTTCTATTCCTTTGTTAATTGTCAGATATTTTATATAAAAAATTCTGGAAATGTTTTGAGCCTCTCTAGATGATGTCATCTTGCCCCTGAGAAGATTTACTCTTGGTTGCTGGAGAAGAAGCAGATAATCTTAGTCCAATTAGAATCCAATGAGCATTAATCCTTAGATGGCTGGTTTATTTCAGATTCACCTCTGCCTCTAGGGGAGAGTGCTGCAGGCCTGTATTAAAAAACCTGAGTGTCTACCAGGGCACTTTCTCTTTGGAAAGCCCAGATCTGAAACTGCTTAGCTTTGTTCACCATTCAGTTATCAGTTTGAACTTGGCACTTGCTTCAAGGTGGAAAGAGATGCCAGATACCATCTCTCTTGGCCTCTCTCCTCTCCCAGTTCTCGGCCCATAGTTTATCATCACCTCGGTAGCCTTTGGCTGTTTTCGAGTAGATTATTAAAAATATTGTGTACAGCTTTTCTAGTTTTCTACTGGCTTGGGACAACTTCGTCTGTCATTGCTGTGAGCAGAACTCTGCTAGGGTGTTCTACTTTAAGTCGGGGGCCATATATGTAAGTTCCAGTTTTCCTGCTTCTCAGTTGCTTGGACAAATCACCTAAATTCTCTAAGCCTCAGTTTCCTCACTTTGAAAATGGAGATAGTCATTGTACTTACCTTATAGGTTTACCCTGAGGGTTGAAAGAGTTATGCTGAAAGAAAGCATTAGGCACCGTGCTGGACACAAAGGAAGTGATAGATAAAGTTTCGCCATTATTATCATCCACAAGAGGTAGTTACATAAATTCTAGGCATATAGTTAGCCATTGATCAATACTATTTAGCTTTAATTTTACATGTTAAAAACACTTAAGTATAGGTATGCATCAAAGTGCTTTGTAAGCATAAAGAACCTAGGCTATAGTTCAAAAGGTCGTTGGAAATTTAAATGTGATCATATCCATATGCTGGTAGGCTGTGATCTCTAGGGAGCATTGTCACAGTGAAGTCACAATAATTAGAAGTCTGGTTCTAGCCTCACAAGGTTAGAACATTAATCCCATAGCTGATGTCCCTAGATATGGGGACAATGATTCACACTACAGAGACTCAGACAGCCCAGCTTCTACCCATGAGCTAAGAGGCTACCAGATCGATTCCCAGTCAGGGCACATGCCCTGGTTGTGGGCCTGATCCACGATGAGGGGCATGCAGTAGGCAGCCGATCAATGATGTTTCTCTCTCATCGATGTTTCTATCTCTCTCTCTCCCTTCCTCTCTCTCTAAAAATCAATAAGAGACTGATATATAAGCCAAAGAACAGGGATTTAATTTACTAGGAGAACTATCCTTGTCATGCCTTCTAAAATTGCTGGTATTAGTATTACCCACACATTCTCTGTTTCTAGACAGTTCTATTGGGGAAGCCACATTGTGATTAGAAAGCTATTTTGTGCTTGTGGACCAAGGCAAAGAGAGAACTCTCCAGTTAGAAGAGCAGGAGGGCCCTAGCCAGTTTAGCTCAATGGATAGAGCGCCGGCCTGTGGACTGAAGGCTCCCGGGTTCGATTCTGCTCAAGGGCACGTACCTCGGTGGCAGGCTCAATCCCTGGCCCTGGCCAGGGCGCATGCGGGAGGCAACCAATCAATGTGTCTCTCACATTGATGTTTCTCTCTCTCCCTCTGCCGTCCACCTTCTCTCTTAAAAAAATTAGTGGAAAAGTATCCTTTGGTGAGGAATAACAACAACAAAAAATAATAAAATAAAATCAATAAAAATCTATTTTTTTAAAAAAAAAGAAGAAGAGCAGGACGCACTGTTTCCCATCCTAAGACTAGCCTTGCCAGGACAGATATGGTTCCAGAACAATGTTAGCCTCACACTGACGGGAGTGTCTGTGTTTTCCTAAATCTCACTTTCTGATGAACCCATTCTTTGGATTGATTATGGACACAATTGATGAGGATGTGGTCCTATTATTTTGTTTTTTCTGCTCCTAGAATCAGTATCATATGTAGTGTTTTGCCAGGGGATCATGGAGTCAAGCAGGGCAGTTCTCAGATTCCGTCTTTACCAGTTAGTTGGTGTGCGACCTCGGACAGAGTTCTAACATCCTTGGGGCCTCCGTTTCTCACGCAAAAGGAAACATGGGCCTTCCTCTTAGTTGTCCTGGGATGATGAGGTCACATTATTCGTTGAAGGCATTTGGTCTAAAATATAGAATACACTCCATAAATGGTCGCTGGTATGCCTTTGGTCAAGGAAATACACTATCTCTTCATGTATTTTTATGTGTTTCTTTGACCATGATTTTGTCATGTCACCCTTTCGTCCCTGTCTCTAACTTCAGGCTGTTTTACAATCGCAGGTGTTTCTCATTTGGTATTGGCGAAGGAGCCTCCACCAGCCTCATAAAAGGCATTGCCCGGGCATCAGGGGGCGCGGCAGAATTTATCACAGGCAATGAGAGGATGCAGGCGAAGGTGAGGGGCAGGCCTGTGTCCAGGGGGGTGTTCCAGAGGGAGTGGGGGCAGGGGGCACCCTGCTGCAAGAGCTGAGGCAACCTATTGCCTCTAGGATTCATTTCTTTATATTCCCAGGGCTTTGGGCTACAGACTCAATGGGACTACTTTTGTCTTTATGTGAACGGGCCCCCTGTAGTTTCTGGAGAAATGGCATCTAGTCCCAGCAGTTGGAAGCCCAGAAACAAAATGCTGGAAGAGGTCAGGGCTTTGTGTTGAAAACAAGAAAGAGAGAAACAAGAATTTTGCCTGCTGAGCTTGGC
>NW_005361573.1:18640-27921 GCF_000412655.1 Myotis brandtii
TTTTCTCTACAGCCCAAGTCAGATGCCAAGTAAGATTTCCATTTTTCTTTCCTAGTTCCTTCCTTTTCTTTCTCCTTTTCCTCCCCTCTTCTCCCCTCCCTTCTCCTTCCTTTCTTTCCCTTTCCCTCCCCTTCCCTTTCTTCTTGTCTCTGCCATCCTTGGGGGTCAGTTTCCTGCTCTTCATTTTGGGCTCAATGATTTCCCTAAAATCACTTTTCCTTTTCCGGCCACTCAGATTTCATCTCCCCCCTATCTTTATGTTCCTCCCTGCGCCATCCTAGCCTGTCAGGGCTCTGAGTAGCGGCACAGATGAGCTTCTCCCTGAGTCACAGGAATCTTTTTTCTGTTAGCCTCACCATTCATCGCCTGGCTGCCAAGTCCTTCATCCAGACCAAGGACATGGGCTTCGAGGAGACTCCAGCAAATGATAAAAAAGAGGTGCTGAAAATAAGCATGGAGTGCGGCGTCATAAGCTCCCACACGGCTTTCATTGCCATCAACAAGGATCTCAACAAGCCGCTTCAGGGACCCCTGACTCGCAGTGACGTTCCAAGTCCAATGCTATTTTCTACAGAGGATTATGATTCTGTTGATATGTCTTGTAAATCTGCTTCGATGGCTGATGCTTCTGTTTCGAAATTATGGAAATGTGGAGGTGGTGAGTTTTATTCTAACCAAACTCACATAAAATAAGGGGCCCTGTATACCTGGATACATCATTTAAAGCAAATATTTATGAAAAGTCCTTCCCTCCCCACCTGCCTTTTCTCTCCACATCTAGAATCTCTGGCTGTTGTAAAACATTTCTGTCCTTGAAAATTAGAAATTACACCATTAGCAAGAAAATGTAAAGTACTCCAAGGGGGGAAAATGAGGGAAATGAAAGAGAAAGTGCATATAAGCATTGAGTAGTTACACTGCCTAAATCTGAAGCTGAGGTATCCTATTGATACTGGTTAATGATTACACAAATGGCGGGCAAACAACCTGGTAGTGTTAGGAAATGGGTGCTGATTGCTGGGCTGTCTCAGACTTAAACCAGAACTGGAGAGACAAATGCTCAGGGAGACAGAGCTTTTGTCAAGGAATGTTGAAGGGCCAATCAGCTGCAAGGACTGGCGGAGATCACCATGGAGGATCAGCTATGCAGTGACCCACTTCACAGAACAGGACTTGCTTCAACGAGGCTCTGGTACCGCTGAGTCCACCCCATGAGTACGTCGCTTGTGGAGGTGGTGGGTGGTGATACTTTGACATGGTCTGAAGCTGTCCACTGGGTGCACTGGCTCTGGGGACTCCTGGGAGATTCAGGCCAAGGTCAGCCACTGCCTTTGTTCTGCCCCAGGGGACACCCAGCATGAGCTACAAAATGATCTGCAGATGGCTGCTACTTGTGTTGAGCTTGAAGGTGGTGCCTAGGAGCCAAGCTACAAACCAAGGCTGGCTGTGGCTAGTGCCGGGCCCAGGGTCACTTGGCAACAGGTACCAGGCCAGATGCTGCTTATTTGAGAGATTTTTGGAAAATATGAAGCATGAGCCAAGACAGGCCATTCTGATGGTAAAGCCACTAGAAACAGCTGGTGTGGACAGGGCCTCCGGGAATCACCAGGGTGGGGCTAACAGTGTTAATCCAGGTTGATGGAGACTCAGATATGGTGGCCACCTGCTGGCTCTTTGGGGGAAGGTTCAGCAAAGTAACAATGGCCTCTACCAGTACTTCTGTCTGGAAGAAAGCTGCCCATCCAGCTCTTGCTGTGATGCCAGGCCATTCAGTACCTCCTTGTTTGCCTCAGGTGCCTTTCAAGTAGCTGCCCCATGCTGGAGCTCTGAGGAGTGAGTCCGAGTTAGTCCATATGTGGACTCTTTATGAGGAACTGCTTGGGACTCCTGCAGCCTCTGTCTCCCTCAGCCTCGTCCCTCACTGTTTTTTTGGGTTTTTTTGTTGTTGTTTTTTTTTAATGTATTTTATTGATTTTTTACAGAGAGGAAGGAAGAGGGACAGAGAGTTAGAAACATCGATGAGAGAGAAACATCGATCAGCTGCCTCCTGCACACTCCCCACTGGGGATGTGCCCGCAACCAAGGTACATGCCCTTGACCGGAATCAAACTTGGGACCCTTGAGTCCGCAGGCCGATGCTCTATCCACTGAGCCAAACTGGTTAGGGCCTCACTGTTTTTTATAAGCAGAAGTTTTGGGGACTTTTCTTCTCAGCACTGGAATCCTATGCTGGGGACTTGGTGTGGAGCAGGGATTCCTTGCTCCTCAGGGGGTACCTGTATAGCCAAGACATCCCCCCTAGTTTTTATCTGCCCCACATGGGTGTGGCACCAATCCCTCCTACCAGTCTGGATGTGGCTTCTTCTTTAATTCCATGGTTCTAGGACTTCCAATGAGCTTGATTTCAGGCAGTTCTGAATGATGGTTGTTCTGTAGTTGAGTTGTAATTTTGATGTGGTTGTGGGAGGAGGCAAGGATACTGCATTTATTTGTACCACCATCTTGTTTGGAATTTCTGGATATTGTATTTTTAAAGTATATATTTTTTTCAATTAGTTTTTTATGATGTGGTTGGAGGAGGCAAGGATACTGCATTTATTTGTACCACCATCTTGTTTGGAATTTCTGGATATTGTATTTTTAAAGTATATATTATTTTCAATTAGTTTTTTACAGGTGGAATAATTCTGCTTGATAACCAGATTCTGACTTGGGAGGGAGTGGCCGGAGTAGGGTGGAGGTTGAAGACATTTGATTTGAGGAAGCCAGGAAGCTTTGAATTAGGGGGTTGGATGGGTTATGTACATGGTTGCTTCTCTCTAAAGATGATGGCAGGCTTTGCAAGGAAGGGAAAGTCTTTGATCTAATTTTCAGGTACTTCAGTGGATGTTGAAAAGGGACAAAGAAGTTGGAGGTTGACAGCAGTGAGGCTATGAGGAAGGTAATTCAGGTGAAGGTGAAGAGTCATGCTATGGATGTGGCCAGGTACCAGGCCAGATGCTGCTTATTTGAGAGATTTTAGGAAAATATGAAGCATGAGCCAAGACAGGCCATTCTGATGGTAAAGCCACTAGAAACAGCTGGTGTGGACAGGGCCTCCGGGAGTCACCAGGGTGGGGCTAACAGTGTTAATCCAGGTTGATGGAGACTCAGATATGGTGGCCACCTGCTGGCTCTTTGGGGGAAGGTTCAGCAAAGTAACAATGGCCTCTACCAGTACTTCTGTCTGGAAGAAAGCTGCCCATCCAGCTCTTGCTGTGATGCCAGACCATTCAGTACCTCCTTGTATGCCTCAGGTGCCTTTCAAGTAGCTGCCCCATGCTGGAGCTCTGAGGAGTGAGTCCGAGTTAGTCCATATGTGGACTCTTTATGAGGAACTGCTTGGGACTCCTGCAGCCTCTGTCTCCCTCAGCCTCGTCCCTCACTGTTTTTTTGGGTTTTTTTGTTGTTGTTTTTTTTTAATGTATTTTATTGATTTTTTACAGAGAGGAAGGAAGAGGGACAGAGAGTTAGAAACATCGATGAGAGAGAAACATCGATCAGCTGCCTCCTGCACACTCCCCACTGGGGATGTGCCCGCAACCAAGGTACATGCCCTTGACCGGAATCAAACTTGGGACCCTTGAGTCCGCAGGCCGATGCTCTATCCACTGAGCCAAACTGGTTAGGGCCTCACTGTTTTTTATAAGCAGAAGTTTTGGGGACTTTTCTTCTCAGCACTGGAATCCTATGCTGGGGACTTGGTGTGGAGCAGGGATTCCTTGCTCCTCAGGGGGTACTTGTATAGCCGAGACATCCCCCTAGTTTTTATCTGCCCCACATGGGTGTGGCACCAATCCCTCCTACCAGTCTGGATGTGGCTTCTTCTTTAATTCCATGGTTCTAGGACTTCCAATGAGCTTGATTTCAGGCAGTTCTGAATGATGGTTGTTCTGTAGTTGAGTTGTAATTTTGATGTGGTTGTGGGAGGAGGCAAGGATACTGCATTTATTTGTACCACCATCTTGTTTGGAATTTCTGGATATTGTATTTTTAAAGTATATATTTTTTTCAATTAGTTTTTTACAGGTGGAATAATTCTGGTTGATAACCAGATTCTGACTTGGGAGGGAGTGGCTAGAGTAGGGTGGAGGTTGAAGACATTTGATTTGAGGAAGCCAGGAAGCTTTGAATTAGGGGGTTGGATGGGTTATGTACATGGTTGCTTCTCTCTAAAGATGATGGCAGGCTTTGCAAGGAAGGGAAAGTCTTTGATCTAGTTTTCAGATACTTCAGTGGATGTTGAAAAGGGACAAAGAAGTTGGAGGTTGACAGCAGTGAGGCTACGAGAAAGGTAATCCAGGTGAAGGTGAAGAGTCATGCTATGGATGTGGCCATTGGGACTGAAGAGGTTGCCAACCCCACCTACCTCACCTCTCAAACCTGAATGCTTGTGTTCTGGTACCTGAAACAACCACCATTTGAGAAGGATAGAAGGAGAAAAGATTACTAGGAGGAAACATTAGTTTTAAGTTGAGATGAGTGGTTGAAGGAAGCCTCTGATAATGAAACTAAAGATACAGAAAAGATCATTGTCATGTGTCAGGAGGACACCATTGTAAGGGCACGGAGCTGCAGGATTTGGGCTCCTGGGATAAGAAAAAAATGCACAGTAAAGATGATGACTGAGGCTGACATGGATAGGAGCATATGTCTCAAATTATCAGGCCCATTGCCTACAGCAGAGAGCATAGGATGCCTCAGTGTCAGTGGCTATATTGTGTTTTTTGAGCTCATACAAAGCCCTATTCTCCTACAGAACAAAATGTACAGTAAAGAGGCTGACACGGATAGGAGTATATGTCTCAAATTATCAGGCCCATTGCCTACAGCAGAGAGCATAGGATGCCTCAGTGTCAATGGCTATATTGTATTTTTTGAGCACATACAAAGCCCTATTCTCCTACCATCCTCCAGCATCTCTGCCCAACTCATACCAGAGCATGTCCTACCCAAAGAATGGTTACAATCCCCATAGGTCCACAATTAACAAGAGCCTGCATTCTCTAGGTCAGCATCTTCCCAGGGATATTTTCTCACCAGGGTTTGTATGGCATGCATATAGGACCAGGAATATTCAGACGACTGGTTGGTAGTTTTAGATCAAAGAAACGCCAGCCTCTCAAGGACGAGTATGATTCTTCCGTTGAAATGTCACGGCAAGGTTCTTCCATCGACATGACCGACTTGGAAACTAACCATACAGGTGAGATGACCCTCGGTTCTCTTTCCTAATCTATGGGAACTGAAGAGCTCATCCTCCGTGTTCTGCTGTCTTGTGGCTTTCTCTACCCAGGACGTGATCGGTTGGAGAAGCGTCGGGGCAGAGGGTAAAATTTCCCAGTCTTTTTGTCAGGGCCAGCCCCGCTTCCATAGTCTACAACACAGGACACTGAAGCCTGCCCCAGTGGAGTTCGGGGTGAGCCCCTCTGCCATGTCTTCAGCTCGCACGCCTTGCCTACTGACAGGGGCCCTCCTCTTGCAGAACCCACCTGCCAGCCTGTTTGGGCCCCAGCTGCATGAATCATTCTCTTACATGTTGGGTTTGAAGACCGACCTTTGTCATGCTTTCTGATGACTTTCTGTCACTACAAGCTGTTCCTTGGTCATTTCATTGCCTTGTGTCACAAGACAATGAGTAGTCAAAGTACATGTTACCTAAAATAGGCTTAAAGGCAACTTCTGTCTAGTCTCTTCCCGTTTTGCAGCAGGGGTTTATGGTGTACAATTGTTTCATCGTTCAGGCATCTTTTCCACTTACTCTCTCTCTATGCATTCTTCTTAGGCTGCTAATACAGAAAGGGCTTCGAGGTCTAAGGTAGATTCAGATCTCTTGTACTACCAGTTACTGTGGGGTTGTAAGAAAATTAGTTAACTTTTTACTTGTTTCAGTTTTTAGAACTATTTTTATTGATTTCAGAGAGGAAGGGAGAGGGAGAGATAGAAACATCCATAATGAGAGAGGATCATGGATCGGCTGCCTCCCGCATACCCCCTACTGGGGATTGAGCTCGAAAACCCAGGCCTGTGCCCTGACAGGAAATTGAACTGGACCTCCTGGTTCATAGGTCAATGGTCAACCACTGAGCCACACCGGCTGGGCAAGGTAACTTTTTAGAGCCTTAGCTTCCTCAGCTGCACTATCATGCACCTCCTCATGAGAACTTCCTTCATGATATCCACGGAGTAGATTCTCAGTGCCCTGTAGTGTTGGTTTCCTGCGTTGTCCTAAAACCTTGTCACTAGCAATATCCCCACAATAATGAGCTTCCTCTCTCATGGAGCCTCTTACTAATGTAGAGAGAAGAAGTTCCCAGCAACTACTATTTGCTGGGAGCCATTTAAGTGCCTTCTGGGTCCTGGATGTTTTTCCTCACGCATCAGGCAATACTGTCTCCCATTTAGAGAAGGCTGCGATTTCTGTGGGTTAAGTAACTATTAGATTTTGAGTGCAGGCAGACCTGAGATTCAAATGCAGATTTTGATATTCAGAACCTTAGATTTTTTTTCTCATTAGAGTAGAACTGTTTTTCTTGCCTACTAATTTCTAAGTTGCACGGAGTATATCATCCCATAGGATAGCTATCCAGATGTGAGATGCTTTCTATGAAAATTCTGTGGTCTTCAATCAGCTTTTATACCATCAGGATTAGACACTAGACCAGGGGTGGGCAAACTTTTTGACTCGAAGGCCACAATGGGTTCTTAAACTGGACCGGAGGGCCGGAACAAAAGCATGGATGGAGTGTTTGTGTGAACTAATATAAATTCAAAGTAAACATCATTACATAAAAGGGTACGGTCTTTTTTTTTTTAGTTTTATTCATTTCAAACGGGCCGGATCCGGCCCATGGGCCGTAGTTTGCCCACGGCTGCCCTAGAGTCTTGCACTGTTAATATAGCCAGATGAAGAGTCTCAATTAAACATATTCAATTATGTCAAGTGTGGGAAGTCATCCACTACTGATACTATCATGAGAGTGCACCAGGGTACGTGGAAGGCTGATGGACCTTGGGCGTTAGCAGGACTAATGACAAGCACCATTGTTTTTGAGGTAGACTGCTAACTGCTTCCTTTATTTATGTCTTCTCTCTTTTGACATTTTTGATCATTAAAATTCAAGCTAAATTTATCTAGATGGTTTTGGTTTTTGTTTTTTAATCCTTACCCAAGGATATTTTCTAATGGATTTTAGAGACAGTGGAAGAGAAAGGGAAAGACAGAGAAAATATCGATATGAGTGAAACACATCTATTGGTTGCCTCTTGCACATGCCCCGGACCAGGGCCCAGGCTAGGGAGGAGCCTGCAACCGAGGTACATGCTCTTGATCAGAAACGAACCTGGGACCTTTTGGTCTGCAGGATGACACTCTATCCACTGAGCCAAACCGGCTAGAGCTGTCTATAATTTTTTTAATATACCTAACCTTTTAAGGGTCGTTGCCACAGGATAGGATAAGACTTTAAATAGCACTATCATGTGAGTTCTTTAGTACCCTATATCTTCCTCTCCTTTCTGAATTTTTAAATGCATCTCTCCTAGTGGCAGCACAACACTGGGGTGGCCTACATTGTCACAGAGAAAATACATGTCTCCTGGGTGAGGACTGAGATGGGGGGCTGTGGTCCTGGGTTTGAGCTTGGGAGATATGCAGGCTGCACTCCCTGTCAAGGTGAGACTCGGGGAAGAAAAAAGGAGTTTGTCTATTTTTGAGAAGTTGGGATCAGTAAAGAGAATTGGATGGATCATGACTCATCTGAGGAAGCAGAATATAGGAGATCATACACTAAGTAAATCTCTAATAAATAGAGGTTGAAGGTATTTCCTGGGTAGGTTAGAACAGAAGGAACAAGGAACTCATGGTCCAGCCAGAAGGAGTTGATGGATGACAAAGGGAACGTAAAAATTCTCTTTTTCTTTGACTGATTCCCTGCCATCCATCTTAGTGATAATAACAGCTGTTCATTGAGCAGTTACACACTGCGCTACACACTTAACTCTCATGATCTTATTTTTTCATCACAACAATGAAAAAAGGTAAGTCCTATTTATGTTGCTGTTTATAGATGAAGAAGCTGAAACCCAGAGAAGTATAATAATGAGTCTAAGTTTACCTAACTGGTTAGTGGCAGAGTGGGGTTCAATTCTAGGACTATCTTTCGAACCCACATTATTGCTACTCTTCTTGATGAGGAAGTTGTCCAGAAATTAGCAAAATCTAAGTTAGGAATGTGAAGTATAAACAGGGATGATGTAATTATTGCAAATGCGTTCAAGTCTGCAGAATTTCAAGGTTGCTTACTAACCAGGATATTGTGAAATATAAGACAAATGCCCAAAGCCTGAAAGGCAGTGTCATTTTGAATTTACAAAATCTGGAAGATGATTCAATAAACTTCAGATACTCTGTAATTACAACAACAATACAGTATCTACTAGTTAGATGTAACTATCAAGCTCTTCAAATATGGCCAATGCAAATGAGGAACTACATTTTTAATTGCCTTGAGATGTGCTATAATTGTGAAATGCATTCTGATTTTAAAAACCAAACTTATTATTCATCAGCAAATTTGAAATATGATTAGTTGAGGGTAAAAGGATTGTCAGGAAACCTTTATGTATTATATAATCTGGGGCTGGAGTCATGGAATTTTGTAAGTACATTTACCTCCAGATGTGACCATTTAAAGAGATATATTTTAGAAATCACTGTGTTTGTTTCTATACTAGGAGAACAAATCCGGGATTTTTACTGCTTTGACAGAAGTCCTCTTAAGAGAGAATGGAAGGAACTGGGAATTTTGATCTGAAACAAGTCTACTCAGAGGCCATGATAGCTGTTTCCAAATTTTAACGCTCACGATACAAAATAATTTATTTTAATCTGTTGTCTCTAAAAACGGGATTTGGGAGCCACGGGTGAAAACTCAACTTTTTCTGGTCTGTGGACGACTTTCTGTTGAGCTGGATGAGCACTATGACCTTGAATCAGAACATTTGGTCTCCAGTCCCAGCTCCATTATGTGCTAGAAGACTCACTTTGGGCAAATCATTTCACTTTTATATGAATCAGTTTTCTCTCTTAAACCATGTGGCTATAGGTAATTCCTCAATATGTTTTTGTTTTGATGAGGGTTCAAATAAAAACACACACATGAAGATGCTTTGGAAAAAATAGAAAGCCACCGTGTGTGTGTGTGTGTGTGTGTGTGTGTGTGTGTGTGTGTGTGTGTTTT
>NW_005361573.1:28466-44773 GCF_000412655.1 Myotis brandtii
AGGAAGCTCCGCATCTTCCCGGACATTGAGCCCCCAGGCCGTCCTGGTCCAGACCTTTTTGGGTCTCCCAGCTAGTTCTCTCCTGGGCAGGGTGAGGGTGCCGTCCTCCAGTGGGGGCAGTGGAGGTGTGTGAAGAGGGAAAAGGAGCATCGATGGGGAGTGTGAGTTGGAAAAGGGACATGAAGTGGCATTTATTCTTCTCACTCTGTCTGTACTCTACTGAGTGTGAGACTGAACTTGGGGCATTTCTTTTTTGAGTGTTTATTATCTCACTGCTGCTGGATATCTCTGGGGCCAGAGGGCAGGAAAGGGAATCTGGGGGATGTGACGAGAAAAGTGGGGGGTGCTAAGCAAAGATACAAGCAGGACTCAGGGGAGATGACGAGGAGGTTGAGGGAAGAACGGGAGAAAGGCACTTCCTCTCATCAATATCAATGGGAGAAAGGCTGTTGTCCCTCAGCCCTCATTTTTGTTTTCTCCTCACAGGCTCCACCGCGGATGGGCTGGTGAAAGCTGCCGTGGGCTTTCTGAAGTCATCGGTGGATCCTGCCATCTTTGCCCCCTGAGAATCCCGACCAGAAACACACGTGACTCCTTCATGCTCCTGTCCCCGCCTGAACCCTCAGTCTTCCAGAACGCGATCTTGTCTTGTATGCCTCTCCTGTCAGTTTCCTATAATAAAAGTCAACAATGCCCGCCCCACCTTTCCTCCAGGTTCCAGGTTCCCTCCGGATATGACATCCTTTCCCCAGCATGTGCCCTCAGCCAGGCATCAGGGCCCCAGACCTGTTCTCTTTCTGGAAGGAGTTCAGAGGCAGTGAGGTCCCTCCCGGGTTTTTCAGAGTGACGACATGAGAAACGAGGGGCGTGGACTCTAGGCTACAGGTTGCTGGGTTGATGTTAGGGATGGCCTGGATTGGAAAGTTCTCTGCATTATTTTTTGTCTAATCAGTATTGCTTTTGGGGACTTATGAGGACAAGACTGGTGAGCTATCCAGTTTTCTATTCTAAGGTAGAATAAAGAGATGGAGGGGCGGTTGACAGCCAACATTGGGATCCACATAACCTCCACCTGAGGTTCAAGGGTCCACTGTGAGGGTTGGCACTGTTGGGGACCTTCTTGGTTCATTATGCCTGAGTCTTGTTAGCCTATACTGCCCGCCTCCCCTTTCACTGCCCAAGGGTTGAGTGGTAGCTGTGGGAGACAGATGTTTCTTCTTAATCAGGACGCATCTTAGTAAGAGGGCCATCATGGGATCCTTCGTCCTGGCCTGACCCGTGAGGCCTCTGAAGCGGGCTCTGATCTTGTATACTTTTATAAAAAGCAGGGCTAAAGGCAGCTTTGCCTGAGACCCAAAACCTGGGCCACTCACCCCAAGAGGAAGAAAGGAGCTCCCAGTGATCATGTCTGACCTTGCAGTCCCACACACTCTATCCTAGTGGAAGGGACCCTATTGGATGTGTTGTTCCCTAACATACTGCTGTATCAATATTAAAATGACACTTGGTTGTATGTGATATAGATTTATTCATTGGATCTGCATGGGTTTTCTCATCCCTTGTTTTCCCTCCCAACTTTTTTTTTAAATATGTTTTTATTGATTTTTTGTTCTTTATGCCTGTGTTCCTCTCTTTCTCTCTATTCTTCTTCTCACAATAGTACCTTTAGCATTTCTTTCAGAGCTAGTTTGGCTAAACTCCTTTAGCCTTTTTTTTTTAATCTAGGAAGGTCTTTATTTGGAGATCTCTAAATATATCCCCATTTTGGCTTCTGTTCTAGGTAAAATGTCCTTATGTAGTAGATGTCTTGTGAAACTCAGTGATACAGTCTTTGTTATTATGTGAACCAGGTGCTCCAGAGATGTCCTTTGTGGGGGTTATATGAGTACTCTTGTTGTTAGTATGTCTTGATGGCTGCTGATTTATCAATGGGTGGGTTTGACCCTCAGGCTAGCTGACTGTGGAGAGATATAGATAGTTCCCACTTGACTGCACCCTTTCTGATGATCTCATTACTATTATCTTATAACTAGATGATGCATTAGTTTCACAAACTAATTGCTCCCTCAGAGCCACCAGTGAGTCCAAAGTAGGGCTTAAGGGGGGTTGAAAAAAACTTCCAAGGATGCAATCCAGGGAGAGTGAGTATGGGCAGGTCTCGATGGTGCAAACCCTAGGAGACTCAATTCTTTATAAGTAGGAGACCTGACACGCCTTTAGCTGGAGCACTCTGTGCTCTGTCGAGAAGCAGTAACTGACAGGTCTCATAACCACACTTTGGAAAATTTGACTGTGCTCTCAGGTAGACTGTGAGAATGTCCACACTGCTGCTCTTATATGACTACTAGAGGCCCAGTACACGAATTCGTGTACAGGTGGGGTCCCTCAGCCTGGCTGGTGATTGGGGCCGATGGGGAGGGGAGCCGGTAGCTTTGGGGTGGGACCGCGGAAGGATGGCCCCAGCAGCACGCTAACAAACGGCCGGTTCCATGAGTAATTGGGCTCCCTCCTCCCTCCTGTCTGGGTCCAGGGTGCAGGTGAACCAGATTCAGGACTGTCAGGGCCCAGCAACAAAGTCTGGATCAGTGCACATCATAGCTATGGGCAGGTCAGTCAGTTGTTCTGGTCATTCCGGTTGTTCGGTCATAACAGTTACTTAGGCATATATATATATATATATATACACACACATATATAATCTCCAGCCCCACACACAGGGTCCTTCCTGGTCCTTGCCAACTTCTTTTTCCTAGAATGGCCTTCTTATAGAATCATCCAGTATCAAGGTGTCTGATCATAGGCAAGGACCAAAGACCTTTGACAGCCTTCCCTGACCTGGGACAGATGCTCCACATTGAACAGAAATTTGCAGGGCTCAGAGATAGTGCTCATGTGGCTAGAACTAGTAGCAAGAAGGCTGTGGTCAGCAGCATTTCTCCTCCATAATGCCACTGTTTCTCTCTTTGCCATCTTGGCTTTTGCTTAGTTCTAGGGCGATAGGTGAGTTACTCATTTTGGCGTGGCCATTCTATTTAGATATGTGTTGAAGTGGCACCTGCCACAGGTTATGATTGGAATCCGCATGGTGAATGTGTCTCTTTAACTTCCAAGTTCCCACATTGGAGTTGATATTCAGATATAGTGTCAAAGGTAAGACATAAGCCCATTGTGTGATTTTAAAAACTAAATTAGATGTTAACTGGATGTGCTCTAATGTCAAGCATGAAAATGACCAGGAAGAAGTCAAATGGGATCCCTTTCCTACCTTGGTATGAAATGACGATGCCAACCCATCTAGAAGGGTATCCTTGCCTAACGATGGGACAGGCTGTCCTTAAAAAGACAGGCAAACAGAAGACAATGATCCTGGTGGTGAAGGGCATGGACAGTAGCATGAAATAGCTGTGCCATGGGCTTGATTTGTAAATGTAGGCAACTTGCTTACTTTTTCTAATTTTTCTTTCCTGATTTGTAGATGGCAATAGTAGTAATAGTTTCTTCTTACAGATTTATTTTTAAAAACGTGTCATATTTTTTAAAGTGTTAAGCCCAATCCTTGGTACACAGCAAATAGTCATTAAATGACATACATATCAATGCATGCACTTATGTAGCATTAGTATTAGTATTAGTATTGGTATTGGTATTGGTATTGGTATTGGTATCAGTATTGGTATTAGTATGTGTTGTCAGAGGAGGAGATCTCCATGCTGCCAGACCCTATGTCCTGCTCTTGACGTGCTGCATCTTCCTCAGTAGAGCTGTTCTTTGACCTTCTGCCTATGGGTCCCAGTATTTCTTTCTTCATCACAGGAACATGAATTAGGTGCCTTCCTTGCTGCTACTATTTCCTTTATGTAGTATTTCAGATTTGCCTCAAATGCTCTTAGAAAATGTTAAAAGGACATAGAAAAACCAGAGCAGCATCTCCTGATAAATTTGGAAATATTAAACATCCCACTTCTGGGAGGATATAATCTTGAAATGATATGATCCAAGTCTAATAAATAGTGTTGTTTAATAAGGCATTTTTTGAAAATCATTACACACTACCAACATTAAAGAAAAGCACGTAGAGGAATAACTTTTAAGATACATAAAAGAAAGAAAATCTTTTCATTCGGATTTCTTTTGCCAAATATTTTATAGACATTTCAGAAACTTTACTATTGTACAAGAGTGTTTTTGTTGTTCATGTTCTAGTTATGATCATTATGATTTTTATTTCATAGGTAATGCAACTACGTCAACAAGTACAGTGAAACCAGGGTTTAAATGAAGTGTTCTTATTTCTAATGCCATTTCTTTTCCTGATATTTTCCAGCAGGTATTAAAGAGTACGAGTTTGTTGCTTAGAGATATTGTGACAGTTTAAAATAGAAATATGCCTAAAGAGAGTAATTCTGTGAATTAAAGAACTGTAAAAAGGTTTCCCACTTCACAGGAGAATGTTTTGAATATACCTTTAAACACCTGACCTTGTCATCAAAGACAGTCACCTGCCTCCACATACACATCCCTTCCAGGGGTTGGATAGCCTGTGGCTCTAACATCAGCATCTCTTACTAACTCAAAGTTTTATACAGACATTGCCATTCCTAAGGGGGCTGGGTTCTGCTTGTTAAAAACACAGCCAAAGCTCTCCTCAGCAAACAGCTTGGTAATTTGCTATTGGTGTTCACACATTGGTGTCTCAAGTCCCTTTCCAAGGTCTGGCCAGAGCCATGAGGAATGCCTCGGTGGTGACCGAGTTCATCCTGCTGGGCATCCCACACACACAGGATCTGGAGACGGTGCTCTTTGTCCTGTTTTTGACCTTCTACGTCTTCACTCTTGTGGGAAACCTGCTCATCCTGCTGGCCATTGCCTCCTCCGCTCGACTGCACACTCCCATGTATTTCTTCTTGTGTGAGCTGTCTGTGTGTGACATATTTTTCCCTTCTGTGAGCTCCCCCAAGATGCTCTTCTACCTCTCAGGGTACAGCCGAGCCATCTCCTATGCGGGCTGCGTGTCCCAGCTCTTCTTTTACCATTTCCTGGGCTGCACCGAGTGCTTCCTGTACACGGTGATGGCCTATGACCGCTTTGTGGCCATCTGTCACCCTCTACGCTACCAGGTGATCATGAGCCCCAGGGTGTGTGCCATCCTGGCCTCGGGGACCTCGTTTTTTGGCTGTGTTCAGGCCACCTTTCTAACCACTCTCACCTTCCAGTTGCCCTACTGTGGCCCCAATGAGGTGGACTACTTCTTCTGTGACATCCCCGTGATGCTGAAGCTGGCTTGTGCGGACACCGCAGCCCTGGAGATGGTGGGGTTCATCAGTGTGGGCCTCATGCCCCTCAGCTGCTTCCTTCTCATCCTCGCCTCCTACAGCCGCATTGTCTACTCCATCCTGCAGATCCGCTCCGCCGAGGGCCAACGCCATGCCTTCTCCACCTGCAGCGCCCACCTCACTGCCATCCTACTTTTCTACATGCCAGTGGTCCTCATCTACTTAAGGCCAACGCCAAGCCCCTTGCTGGATGCAACGGTTCAGGTCCTGAATAACCTGGTCACCCCCATGCTGAACCCCTTGATCTACAGCCTCAGGAACAAGGAGGTAAAATCATCTCTGAGGAAAGTCCTGCATCAACTGGGCTTTCTTCCTGAGCACTTGTAGTGAAAGAACAGTAGCCAACAAGTGAAGTGCACTTACAACGTATACACTATTTTTACATGCTTCTCACAAATATCTTTTTAAATGGGAGAGTCCAGATATTAGGATTTGCCTCCATTGTACAACATGGGGACTAGAATTCAAAGAGTTCAAGTGGGTTAAATGTGAAGCATATGTAAGGAGTGATGGCAGAATGACTTCTACCTCTTGGCTGGTTTTCTGAGTCCGGAGCCTGTGCCTTCTCGAGGACATCATATTGCTGATGAGGTAGAAAGGAGCCTGCCATAGCAGGCAGAATAACCTGCACCTTCTGATTCTCAATCTTTATTTTCTTTGTCCACCTGCACCCCTTTTCCTCTTCTTTGTCCTCCTCACCCTGACACTCTATCTTGGCTGCGTTATTGTCTCCTCAAATGCCTGACCTGAATAAATCCTCATTTTATTGGTCTACATATTTTTGGGAAAAATATGGAGTTGTGGAAAGAGAATGACTTGTAGCAGGGACCTGAGGCAAGTTCCTTCTGAGTGAAGCAAAGGTACTGGTGACTGCTGTCACCCAGAAACTCTATCTGTTGGGTTTTGACCTGGAAGCAAGCCCCGGCTGTATCAAGTTTATTTACTGAGAGCTGCAGCATGGCAATGAGAAGGTGGGAAGGGCAGGTGGGGAAATTCGTGGGATGGTGACTGTGATCTGATGCCACATTAGAAAATCTGGACTTGGCTTTGTGTTTCTCAGTACAACCAGGGGGCCATTCTGGGTTCAAGCTGTCATTGTTTGTGTCTTTGGTTTCAGTTTCAGTGAAAAGGTGTGACATTGTTCCCCATTCCTTTCTTTCGCTCTCCCTCTCTCTCTCTCTCTCTCTCTCTCTCTCGGCTGAAATATTCTAAGAAGAACAATAATGGGCTGTTTCAATGAAGTGCACTATTGTGTTTATGACTGGAATTCATTGAGAATCCTAGCACACTTGAGGCATGTGGAATAAACTATTGCAATTTATTCTAATACAGTGGGGCCTTGACTTACGAGTGTCCTGACTAACGAGTTTTTCGAGATATGAGCCGTCTCTCGGCCGATTTTTTGCTTTGAGTTGCGAGCTAAAATTCGGGTCACGAGCCAGCTTCAGATACCCCACTGCTAGTTGGTGCAGCGAACGTCACCGTGAATGCCACAACATCAGCCCAGCATCATGTGTCTCACTCATTCACTTTTTGATTTGACATACGAGTAATTGGAGTTACGAGCTCCGTCACGGAATAAATTAAACTCGTAAGTCAAGGCCCCACTGTAGTGAAGTCTAGAGATAAGGAAACTGAGGAGAGGATGATGGGAAAGGAAGGGACAGGGGTGGAGACCAGTTTGTCTGTCCTTCTCAGAATCAGAGAGCAACCCAGGAGCCTGCTGTGTCTGTGCCTCCAGCCAGTGTGGAGAGCCAGCAAATGCTCCTGCAGGGGAGACATTGACCTAACATAACAAGACTCCCTCCTGCCCCTTGGCCTACATGCCTCCAAGCCTTCTCTGCCTGATTCTCCTTGTTTCTCAGGAAACAAGAGCTTGAAGAAGGAGGTGGCAATGCATCTCCAATTATTTCACATGTCGTCGATCCCTGCTGGAGCCTAAGTCCACTTGAAGATCTCTTCCCATTCCTTAATTTCCTGGTGGGAGCTGCTCAGATGGTCCAAATAGAACAGTTTTTTAAGAATAAAAGATGCGATCCAATTCCTTTTCATTTTCACTCAGACAGAGGTCATTTGGTGAATAACTTTGTGCTATGGGTGGGGAATGCAAAGATGAAGAAGAGCTGATCCTACCAGAGTGAGTCATAGTCTGCCAGAGGAAAGACACAAATGTGCAGCTGACATCCCATGATAAAGATGTGAAATATGGCAGGAAATACAGAGCATATTTTTCTGGGGCTGTGGAGGGACCTCACAAAAGAGGTGTTGAGGGTTGAAGGCTTTTGTTTGTTCTGTCTTCCCCCCATATACATACCCGATAAAGAATGGCTTTTAGAGGGAGAAATGTTTTATAGGGAGAAGCATCTCAAACTTTTGTTTGTTGTGTTGGTGGGAATGAGACATAATTCCTTGAGTGGGTATCTCAACTATTTACCATCTGTGAGTGAACATTCTTGTAAGAATAATTAAGTTAATTTCACCTGGCTCTGGCTGGTTTGGCTCGGTGGATAGAGTATCGGCCTGTGGACTGAAGGGTCCTAGGTTTGATTCAGGTCAAGGACACAGGCCTGGGTTGTGTTCTCGATCCCAGCAAGGGGGTTGTGCAGGAGGCAACCAATCAATGAATCTCTCTCATCACTGATGTTTCTATCTCTCTCTCCTCCCTTCCTCTCTGAAATCAATAAAAATAAATTTAAAAAAATTTTTTAATGTGTGCATAAAGTTTTTGGATTTTAATGGCTACCATTGTAACGACTATGGTCATATACTGGCACATGATCTATTTTTAATAAGGTTTAATTGAATTATCATCATGAAATTAAATTATCCTCTTGTTATGTTAGGTCAATGTCATTGAAAACTTTTACAGTATAGATGAAATTATAAAATTTCAGAATTATAAGTTAGAATATTCTTAATTACATACCTGAAGGATGATTCTCTTTACACCTTCCAGTGGCCAAGAGCTACCTACCTCACAAGGTTGCTTATTTCACTGATGTACATTTAGATGTGCATCTAATAAACACTTTCTATCTACATTGAAAATAAATGTGTTACTACCAGATCTCCCCACAATTCCCAAGTCTCCACATAGAATAGTGCTTTTCCAGTTTCCACCAGCCCCTCAGGCATTTGAAGACCATAATCTATCTCCGCTGCTCTTTGACTATGAACCCAAATCTCTGGGAATTGATAAGATATTGCCTAAAAGCAATATGACTTTGAAAATAAAGAGTCAGTCGCTTTCTAGTTATGTCATAATGAAGTTATTTATTCTGTTTTTCAGTTTCTTTGTAGAATAATACCACCTACTTTATAAAGTTTATTTTGGAGATTCAATGTAACAACTACTTTTAAAATTTAGCATAATACTTAGCACATGATAAGTGCTGAGAATAAATAATTAACTGAATATGGGCTATTTTGTCCATAATTTTCCTTTTGAGATAATTTACACCCCCTTTCGCCTATGAATGTGCCCAGTATGTGCCTATTTCTCTTTTAAAATGTCTTAAAGCACACATAATAGTTGACGAGTGATGAGTAGCTATTCACTAATTAGATTTCTGTCTTGAATAGTGATACTTATGAGAGGTAAGTGTAGAGTCATCTGGATATATACATGATTCCCAGACTGATGAGACACATGACATCACAAGCAAAGGCTTGAAGGTATGAAAGAAAACACACAAAAAAGGGGGTAGCACTACAGGTGATCAAAGGTTAGCATTGGCGCTCCTTCTACCATGCAAACTATCTTGGAGAGATAGAGATATTGCCCACTTGACTGCACCTTTTCTGATGATCTCATTACTATTATCTTATAACTAGATGATGCATTAGTTTCACAAACTAATTGCTCCCTCAGAGCCATCATTGAGTCCAAAATAGGGCTTAAGTGGGGTCTGAAAAAACTTCCAAGGAAGCAATCCAGGGAGAGTATGTGCAGGTCTTGATGGTGCAAACCCTAGGAGACTCGATTCTTTATAAGTAGGAGACCTGACACGCCTTTCGCTGGAGCACTCTGTGCTCTGCCGAGAAACAGTAACTGTCAGGTCTCATGACCACACTACGAAAAACTTGACTGTGCTCTCAGGTAGATGGTGAGAGTGTCCACACTGCTGCTCTTACATGACTATGAGCTCCAGCTCCACACACAGGGTCCTTCCTGGTCCTTGCAGACTTCTTTTTCCTAGAATGGCCTTCTTATAGCATCATCCAGTGTCAAGATGTCTGATCATAGGCCTCGGACAGCCTTTGCTGATCTAGAACTGATGATCCGGATTGAACAGAAATTTGCACGGCTAAGAGATAGTGCTCATGTGGCTAGAACTAGTAACTAGAAGGCCGTGGTCAGCAGCATTTCTCCTCCATAATGCCACTGTTTCTCTCTTTGCCATCTTGGCTTTTGCTTAGTTCTAGGGCGATAGGTGAGTTACTCATTTTGGCGTGGCCATTCTATTTAGATATGTGTTGAAGTGGCACCTGCCACAGGTTATGATTGGAATCCGCATGGGGAATGTGTCTCTTTAACTTCCAAGTTCCCACATTGGGATTGATATTCAGGTATAGTGTCAAAGGTAAGACATAAGCTCGTTCTGTGATTTTAAAAACTAAATTAGATGTTAACTGGATGTGCTCTAATGTCAAGCATGAAAATGACCAGGAAGAAGTCAAATGGGATCCCTTTCCTACATAGTATGAAATGACAATGCCAACCCATCTAGAAGGGTTTCCTTGCCTAACCATGGGACAGGCTGTCCTTAAAAAGATAGGCAAACAGAAGACAGTGTTCCTGGTGGTGAAGGGCATGGACAATAGCATGAACAAGATTTGTCTTAGCTGTGCCATGGGCTTGCTTTGTCAATGTAGGCAACTTGCTTACTTTTTGTAGGTTTTGTTTCCTGATTGGTAGATGGCAATAGTAGTAATAGTTTCTTCTTACAGGTTTATTTTTAAAACGTGTCATATTTTTAAAGTGTTAAGCCCAGTCCTTGGTATACAGTAAATAGTCATTAAATGACATACATATCAATGCATGCACCTATGTAGCATTAGTATTAGTATTGGTATTGGTATTGGTATTGGTATTGGTATTGGTATGGGTATTGGTATCAGTATTGGTATTAGTAGGTGTTGTCAGAGGAGAAGATCTCTGTGCTGCCAGACCCTATGTCCTGCTCTTGACGTGCTGAATCTTCCTCAGTAGAGCTGTTCTTTGACCTTCTGCCTATGGGTCCCAGTATTTCTTTCTTCATCACAGGAACATGAATTCAGTGCCTTCCTTGCTGCTACTATTTCTTTTACGTAGCATTTCAAATTTGCCTCAAATGCTCTTAGAAAATGTTAAAAGGACCAGAAAAACCAGAGCAGCATCTCCTGATAGATTTGGAAACATTAAATCTCCCAGTTCCGGGAGGATATAATCTGGAAATAATATGATCTAAGGTTATTCAATAGTGTTGTTTAATAAGCTCCTATTTGCAAATAATTATACACTACCAACATTAAAGAAAAGCACGTAAAGAAATAACTTTTAAGATAAAAGAAAGGAAATGTTTTCTTTTTTGCCAAATATTTTCACAGACATTTTAAAACTTTATTATTGTGCTAGGGTATTTTGGTTGTTTTATGATCATTATGATTTTTATTTTATAGGTAATAGAACTATGTCTCTAAAAATATTGTATGAATTATTTAAAGGAGTACAGCTAATAAGTGACAAAACCAGGGTTGAAATGAAGTGTTCTGATTTCTAATGCCATTTCTTTTCCTGATATTTTTCAGCGGGTATTAAGGAGTACGAGTTTGTTGCTCAGAGATATTGTGACAGTTCCAAATAGAAATATGCCTAAAGTGAGTAAATCCATGAATTAAAGAACTGTAAAAAGGTTTCCCACTTCACAGGAGAATGTTTTGAATATACTTTAACTCCTGGCCTTGTCATCCAGACAGCCACCTGCCTCCACATACACATTCGTTCCAGGGGTGGGATAGCCTGTGGCTCTAACCTAAGCATCTCTTACTAACTCAAAGTTTTATACAGACATTGCCATTCCTAAGGGGGCTGGGTTCTGCTTGTTAAAAACACAGCCAAAGCTCTCCTCAGCAAACAGCTTGATAATATGCTATTGGTGTTCACACATTGGTGTCTCGAGTCCCTTTCCAAGGCCTGACCTGAGCCCAGCCATGAGGAATGCCTCGGTGGTGACCGAGTTCATCCTGCTGGGCATCCCACACACACAGGATCTGGAGACGGTGCTCTTTGTCCTGTTTTTGACCTTCTACGTCTTCACTCTTGTGGGAAACCTGCTCATCCTGCTGGCCATTGCCTCCTCCGCTCGACTGCACACTCCCATGTATTTCTTCTTGTGTGAGCTGTCTGTGTGTGACATATTTTTCCCTTCTGTGAGCTCCCCCAAGATGCTCTTCTACCTCTCAGGGTACAGCCGAGCCATCTCCTATGCGGGCTGCGTGTCCCAGCTCTTCTTTTACCATTTCCTGGGCTGCACCGAGTGCTTCCTGTACACGGTGATGGCCTATGACCGCTTTGTGGCCATCTGTCACCCTCTACGCTACCAGGTGATCATGAGCCCCAGGGTGTGTGCCATCCTGGCCTCGGGGACCTCGTTTTTTGGCTGTGTTCAGGCCACCTTTCTAACCACTCTCACCTTCCAGTTGCCCTACTGTGGCCCCAATGAGGTGGACTACTTCTTCTGTGACATCCCCGTGATGCTGAAGCTGGCTTGTGCGGACACCGCAGCCCTGGAGATGGTGGGGTTCATCAGTGTGGGCCTCATGCCCCTCAGCTGCTTCCTTCTCATCCTCGCCTCCTACAGCCGCATTGTCTACTCCATCCTGCAGATCCGCTCCGCCGAGGGCCAACGCCATGCCTTCTCCACCTGCAGCGCCCACCTCACTGCCATCCTACTTTTCTACATGCCAGTGGTCCTCATCTACTTAAGGCCAACGCCAAGCCCCTTGCTGGATGCAACGGTTCAGGTCCTGAATAACCTGGTCACCCCCATGCTGAACCCCTTGATCTACAGCCTCAGGAACAAGGAGGTAAAATCATCTCTGAGGAAAGTCCTGCATCAACTGGGCTTTCTTCCTGAGCACTTGTAGTGAAAGAACAGTAGCCAAAAAGTGAAGTGCACTTACAAGTTATAAACTATTTTTATATGCTTCTCACAAATACCTTTTTAAATGGGAATGTCCAGATATTAGGATTTGCCTCCATTTTCCAATGTGGGAACTAGGATTCAAAGAGTTCAAGTGGGTTGAACGTGAAGCATATGTAAGGGTGATGGCAGAATGAAGCCCCAAGAGCTGGTTTTCTGAGTCCGGGGCCTGTGCTTTCTCGAGGACATCATATTGCTGATGAGGTGGAAAGGAGCCTGCCACAGCAGGCAGAATAACCTGCACCTTCTGCTTCTCAATCTTTATTTCCTTATCCACCTACACCCCTTTGTCCTCTTCTTTGTCCTCCTCACCCTGACACTCTATCTTGGCTGCATTATTGTCTCCTCAAATGCCTGAACTGAATAAACCCTGATTGTATTGGTCTACACATTGTTGGGAAAAAATGGAGTTGTGGAAAGAGAATGACTTGTAGCAGGGACCTGAGGCAAGTTCCTTCTGAGTGAAGCAAAGGTACTGGTGACTGCTGTCACCCAGAAACTCTATCTGTTGGGTTTTGACCTGGAAGCAGGCCCCGGCTGTATCAAGTTTATTTACGGAGAGGTGCAGCATGGCAATGAGAATGTGTGAAAGGCAGGTGGGGAAATTCGTGGAGCAGTGACTCGGGTCTGATGCCACATTATCTGGACTTGGCTTTGCATTTCTCAGTACAACCAGGGAATCATTCTGGGTTCAAGTTGTCATTGTTTGTGTCTTTGGTTCAGTTTCATTGAAAAGGTGTGACATTGTTCCCCATTCCTCTCTCTCTCTCTCTCTCTCTCTCTCTCTCTCTCTCTCTCTCTCTTTGTCTCTTTTCTTTTGGCTGAAATAAGCTAAGAAGAACAATAATGGGCTGTTTCAATGCAGTGCGCTATTGTGTTTATGACTGGAATTCATTGAGAATCCTAGCACACTTGAGGCATGTGGAATAAACTATTGCAATTTATTCTCATAGTGAAGTTGAGAGGGAAGGAAACTGAGAAGAGGATGATGGGAAAGGAAGGGACAGGGGTGGAGACCAGTTTGTCTGTCTTTCTCAGAATCAGAGAGCAACCCAGGAGCCTGCCAGGCCTACCAGCGCTGCTGTGTCTGTGCCTCCAGCCAGTGTGGTGAGCCAGCCCATGCTCCTGCAGGGGAGACAGACTCCCTCCTGCCCTTTGGCCTACATGCCTCCAAGCCTTCTCAGCGCTGATTCTCCTTGTTTCTCAGGAAACAAGAGCTTGAAGAAGGAGGTGGCAATGCATCTCCAATTATTTCACATGTCGTCGATCCCTGCTGGAGCCTAAGTCCACTTGAAGATCTCTTCCCATTCCTTAATTTCCTGGTGGGAGCTGCTCAGATGGTCCAAATAGAACAGTTTTTTAAGAATAAAAGATGCGATCCAATTCCTTTTCATTTTCACTCAGACAGAGGTCATTTGGTGAATAACTTTGTGCTATGGGTGGGGAATGCAAAGATGAAGAAGAGCTGATCCTACCAGAGTGAGTCATAGTCTGCCAGAGGAAAGACACAAATGTGCAGCTGACATCCCATGATAAAGATGTGAAATATGGCAGGAAATATGGAGCATATTTTTCTGGGGCTGTGGAGGGAGCTCACAAAAGAGGTGTTGAGGGTTAAATGCTTTTGTTTGTTCTGTCTCCCCACACACACGTACCCCATGAAGAATGGCTTTTAGAGGGAGAAATGTTTTATAGGGAGAAGCATCTCAAACTTTTGTTTGTTGTGTTGGTGGGAATGAGACATAATTCCTTGAGTGGGTATCTCAACTATGTGCCATCTGTGAGTGAACATTCTTGTAAGAAAAATAAAATTAATTTGACCTGGCTCTCGTTAGTTTGGCTCAGTGGACAGAGTGTCAGCCTGCGTACTGAAGGGTCCCGTTTTCAATTCTGGTCAAGAGCACATGCCTGGGTTATGGGCTGGACCCCAGTGGGGGGCGTGCAGGGGCAACCAATCAATGAATCTCTCTCATCATTGATGTTTCTATCTTTCGCTCCTTCTCCCTTCCGCTCTGAAATCAATAAAAATCTAATTTTTAAATTAATTGGAACTGTTTTCAGAGTTCTTCCTTCCGCGTGGCAGTGTGTCCCTGAATTGGAGATATGCCTTGCACAAAATGACTCTATCTCTGTCTCCTTAAACAAATTGACTCCTCTGCTCATTTGGGGTTTTCTGAGAGATGTGGGGAGCATTCCTGTCTTCAGGTAGTGTCTGAGTTCCCTTTCTGCCTAAGTTGGAGCCCCGATTGTCAGGTGTAGCCTTGGGTTTGGACGCCTCAGTGGGGTTTAATGGTGGAAGGAAACTTTTCTGTGTTGTGGACATAAAGGGACAATATCAGAAAAATTGGGGGGAGAAAAATCAATGGGCATAATCCCAAACCAGGTAGATCATCTAGCACAGGGGTCCTCAAACTTTTTAAACAGGGGGCCAGTTCACTGTCCCTCAGACCGTTGGAGGGCTGGACTATAGTTAAAAAAAAAAACTATGGACAAATTCCTATGCACACTGCACATATCTTATTTTGAAGTAAAAAAACAAAACGGGAACAAATACAGTATTTGTATTTGCATGTGGCCCGCGGGCCGTAGTTTGAGGACCCCTGATCTAGCAGCATGTTTAATCCACAGGCCTTAACATAGACAGGGGCTCAAGGCCCAAGCCTGGGTTGGGAGGTGACAGAGACGTGCAAACATATTGAAGCTGAGATTCAGAGTATGTTCTGAGCAGAATGGGCTAGAGCGGCAGCATTACCCGAGACACTGGATTCAAACCTGGTCTCAGAGTCCCTCTGCATAGGACACCTGACCCTGGGCAGAGTCTAGGTTCCTCAAAAGGCTTCTCTGTTCACTCCAACGCCTTCTGCAACATACCCTTGTAGTGTCTGGTCCCTGTCTTTCTGCCCCTCCCTGTATTTGTTACATAACCAATGCCTGTTCTGAATGTCACCTCTGCATTTTGTTTTACCTACAGCCCCCAGAGAGAGAAAGTATGATGTGGGCATCTCAGGTGGAAACCTGTGGCCTGGACACAGGAAGTGTAGCTGAGATAAAGGCCCCCCACACGGCATTGAGGGAGTGTGAATGGGAGTTTTCAAAGGAGTGTTCACCGTAGACGCCATTTCTGTTTATTCCTTGCGCTCCCTGGCACACTGCTGATTTGTTCTAAATCAAATTAATTGAAATGAATGGGCACACTAGTCAGCATTAATGTTTTTAGTTGCTTGGTTTGCGATTTTTTGTTCGAGAATATGGACTTGGCCTTTCCCCAAAAAAGAATTATTCAAAGCTAAGAGAATGACTCAGCAACCCCTCTTCTGAGTATCTATCTGAAAACATTTATTCACAAAGTTAAATGCACCCCTATGTTCACTGCAGCATTTTTAACTGGTATGCGGATTAACTATTAACCAGTTAAAAATTCGGATTTTTTAATCAAAGAAAACATGATTATTTCAAGGGAAACATCAAAAGTGCTTTATTCAAAGTAATGTCCATCGCTAGATACACATTTCTCCCACCTTTCAGGTAACTTGTGGATACCGTCCCAATAGAACTTTTCTTGTCGTGAGGCAGACCATTCAGAAACCCAGTTTTCCACTTCTTCGTACGTTTTGAAGTGCTGCTCAGAAAGTGCGTGTGCCATCGATCGGAACAAGTGGTCATCTGAAGGAGTAAGGTCTGGTGAATACAGGGGGTGGGTTAATACTTCCCAGGCAAGATCTTTTAACGTGTCTTTAACTGGTTTTGAAGTGTGTGATGGTGCGTCATCATGAAGCAAAATTACTTTGCC
>NW_005361573.1:44868-63268 GCF_000412655.1 Myotis brandtii
AGAGCATTGTCTTCTTTCCGAAGCGATTTGGCCTTGCAGTTGATGTTGATGGTTGACCTGGATCAACCCATGATTTTGTGCGTTTGGGATTCTCAAAATAAATCCAATTTTCATCGCCAGTCACAATTCAATGCAAAAAAGACTTTCTTTCGTGCCATTGAAGCAACATTTTACTGATGACTTTTCGGTTTTCCATTTGTCTTTCATTCAGTTGATGTGGCACCCATTTCCCTTCCTTTAAAATCTTTCCCATTGCATGTAAACAATCGGAAATTCTTTGCTGAGCAATGTTTAATCTTTCTGCGAGTTGTTTTTGAGTTTGACACGCATCTTCATCCAATAATGCTTGTAATTGTTGGCCTTCAAACTTTTTCGGTTGACCTGGACGTTCTTTGTCTTTCACATCGAAACCATCACTTTTAAAGCATTTAAACCAGCGTTCACAAGTATCTTGAGATGGAGCATGTTCACCATAAGCTTCCCGAAGTATTCGAAAACTTTCAGCAGTACTTTTCTTCAAAATAAAGTAAGGAATTAAAATTTCCCACAAATGCTCTTTTTTTGGCATGAAATTCGACATTTTTAAGCATAAAAACATCTATGATGTTAACACCTTCAGAAAATTTGACATATGAAGTTTTGAAGCTTGTTCTCAATACAACAAAATAGCATACATATCAAATAGCATATATATCAACATATGTGTAACTCCATCTATTGAAAAAAATCCACATTATTAACCGATACACCTAGTATTAGTATAGATAACGGTAGGTGAGAAAGGACAAACTAACACTACTATCAGGAAAGGGTACAAAAATCTAAAATTATGTTGTGATTTGCTGAGATTTTACAGAGCATTTGCCATGTGTTAATCACCGTGCTAGGTCCTTTGCCTTCCTGCCTCATCTCATTGTCATGATAACCCTGTGAGGTAAATGCTTACTATTGTCTCCTTATTTCGAAGTTTAGAAAAATGTGATTGAGAACTTGGATAACTTGCTCAAAATCATAGATGTTGTGCGTGCTCTCGCTAGCATTTAGTCCTGAGTGTGTCTTACTCTCTGTTATTGGCTGAACGGCATCCCCACAATTTATATGTTAAGCCCTCACCCCCAGGGCCTCAGAATGTGACTGTGTTTGGAAATTGGGTCTTGATGGAGGCGACTACATTACCAGAGGCTCTTAGGATGAGCCCTAATCCAATGTGACCGGTGTCCTTAAAGCAGAGGAAATCTGGGCACACAGAGTGATGCCAGAGACACGCCTGCAGGGGAAATGGCCATATGAGGAGGCAGCAAGAGGTGGCCACGTACAAGCCAAGAGGCTAAACAGGTCCTTCCCTTGTCCCTTTAGCGCAAACCAACCTTTCTGACACCTTGACCTCAGCCTTATGGCCTCCAGAACTGTGAGAAAATGGATGCCTGTTGTTCAAGACACCCGGTTGGTGGTGTTACGATTGTTCTATGTGTTCTCGCTAACACACTGCCACGCCCAGGTCTGCTCTGATGCCTCTCATGTGCAATGCATGGTCTGTGCTACTGGTAACAGCCTGCAGTTTCTATGTGCTTTCCTATGAACACCTTGCTTCTCAAAGTAGACATTAGAAAGCTCCAGATAAGAAACGCATTTACATAACTTTAAAAAAATGAATTGTTTTGAGAGAGAGAGAGAGAGAGAGAGAGAGAAACATTGATTAGTTGCCTGACACATCCGCCCTCACTGGGGATCGAACCCACAACCCAGGTATATGCCCTGACCATGTGTATGGGATGATGCTCCAACTCACTGAGCCACACCGACCAGGGCTACATAACTTTTCTTACCACTTACATCAACCTATAAGATTCCTCCAAGGAAATCACTGAGAAGAAAACTTTTTCGTTAATTAATCTCAAAGGCACTCATTTCTAAGAGATGCTTCTCATGCTCATTATGGCTCTGGCTTCTGTTGCCCTGTAACACTCGGTCGCCACTTGTGAGTTGTGTAATGGGGCAAAGTGGATTAATAAGGCTGGGAATTGGCTCAGGAAGTGCAAGAAGGCTTGTTAAAGTGTTTATGGTTTGGGGTTCTCTCTGCAACTATTATTCCAAGGGAAAATTAAGGGTGACTGTCACACACATGTATGTGGGCATGCATACACACACACATACTGACATTCGGCCTCCTGTACACACACACACACACACACACACACACACACACACACTTATGAGCAATTTCATTCACATCAGTTTTATTTTTCCTAAATCACGGCAGAGAGAGATCCTATAACATTACCTTTCTTGTGAGGACCAGTGATAAAAATGTCACTTGTCGGTTGCGATGAAATGAAATACTCGTGGCAGCGAGAACACGGAGTGGTTCATGTCACGGCTTCAGTGGCTCCATATTCTGGGTGTGGGATCTTCTCACTCTTAGAGGAGCATCTGTGGAATCCGTCTCCCATTCTTCAGCGCACAGAGCTGGCTTTGTCCAGCAGAATTAAAATAAGGCCGTTAGACTGAGCGGCAGGAACAGGGTGAGCAATTTGAGACGCAGTAAATTTCGAGAGGAAATGCAGGCAGCTCAATTTACCAACTACGGACAGCTCTCAGGGCTTAAGTGAATCCGAATCTTGCTGGTCCTTTCCGTCAGTGCACTCTGTGGAGATTTATATCTCATGTTACACACCCCCAAATTTGAAATCCAAAATTTAGAAGTGCTTTTACATTCTTCGTTATTTGGGGGACACCAAGAAATATTTAATCCTTAAATGCACACAAAGGAACACACACACAGTCTAATCAATGGAAGAGCAATCATTTTGATAACACACTGATAGAATAAAAAAAAATCAGAATAAAGACATAAATTCTTATTTTCTTTTAGAATAAGAAAATAGAGATGAATGAGACCTTAAATAGCGTATAAAGAGATTTTTATATATGACAAAGCAATGACACCCAGAGAGGCCAAACAGCATACACACAATAATATAAAACAAGCAAGAACAAAGTGAGGTACGAGGTACCAGTCAAGTGTAAAGGGGGCCGAATATATATATGGTCATGGAAGATAATCTGATTTTGAAGGGTGGGCACCCAATCCAATATATGATTATGTATCATAGAAATGTATACTTCAAACCTATATAATCTTATTAACCAAGGTCAACCTCAATACAGTTAATAAAAATAAAAGATCAACAACAACAAACAATAATGGGTTGGTGTCTGATGTAGAATTTAAATGTTCTATTGTTCTTTTCTGCTTGAGAATAAGGTTCTAGAATTATCTTGGTACTTGTCTTATCCACCTCACAGATGGCAAATTCCCTGAGAACAGGAGCTGTGTATGCAGATATGGTCTAGTACTAACCCCATCTCCCTTTTCCCTGCAGAGGTTCAGTACCTGGGCCTGAATTTTTATCTTTATTGTTGAGAGTATCATAGTTGTCCCCCCCTTTTTTTCCCTATTGACCCCCCTCCACCCAGGTCCTGCCCCACCCTAGGCCTTCACCAACATATTACCTGTGTCCATGGGCAAGGCATAGGTGCATATAAGTTCTTTGGTTAATAAAAAAAGAATGCCATTTTTCTTATATTCTTGCTATTTCTTATATTCTTGCTATTTCGATACCTTAACCTCTCCTCGATTTTCCCTCTAATTCCACCTTCATTCCCAAATTTTCAAATCCTACCAGTCAATTAAACTCAGTTCCTATGTTATCTTCCCCTTCAGGCTCACCTTGATACTCCCAGATCAAATTAGCCTCTTTCATTGAACTCACTTTATATTTTAACTATAATTTTCTTGTGACAAGTAATATATAAGGTGTTTCCTAGTTAATGACATAAATACCTCCATCTGATTCATTTTTTATTCTCCATAACCCTTAGCTAAATGACTCACTGGCTCCTCAATAAATGTTTGCTAAATTAATTCATCAGTTCACTAAAATAGGAGGAAAGCTACTTGGGCTTCAGATCTCTGTTGGAGAGCAGAACTCTCAACGTAGAGAGAAAGGAGAGTATTTGGTTTCCATGGGGTCCTAGAGAGGACCCTGGGAGTCAGCCACAGACCAGGGCTGGTTTGCTGTGCCCCTTGAAATGAGATGCAAGCTTGAAGGTCACTTAAAATGTTGCAAGTAAAGTAACACACTGGTCAAGTAATTTTCAAAGTCCATTAAACGTAATTGGGCTTTTTATCTCCCACCTGTAATTATTCTTGCACCTGAAAACCCGCCTGGCATATAGCAAGCCCTCAACAAGGGCCTGTTCACCATGTGAGTGGTTTAGGCAGCCAAAGGATAGAGTGGGGTCCTTCTTACACAACAGAGTGACAGCCTGAGATGGGCAGCACAGGGTCAGGGAGGCCTCTGGAGTCTTGGGAAATCAGTTTGGGCGACAGGAAACAGAGGAGACAGAACTGGCCGTTCTTTGAGATGAAAAGATTAAAAGTCGTTGGTCTTTGTGAAACTGTTATCGGACGAAGACGAAGTGGGGGGGTCCTTTGCCCCAGTGGCTGCTGGGAGTGGAATCTTTAGATATCTTGAGAAAAAGAAGTGTCTGAGACTCGCATGGGAGAATGAATGTGTCTGCTTTATTTGTCTCAACTTGAAATTCTCATGATTTGGGGGGGCAGGTCATTTTTTTAATCCATTTTGTCCTCAAAGACCGCGAGGAAGGATGGGTGCCTCTGGCCTTCAGTACGTGAAACTCTGGCTCTGAACCGCAGCAGTTGGGCCCGCAGGTGCATTGTGACGTCACGCTGGAGGCCCTGGGACGCTCTGTCACAATGGTCCTGGGTGACATCCAGCTGGTGCCTGGTCCTGACTGCCACTCTCTGTGCTGAGGGTTTAGCAGGAGAAGGTGCTAGTTGTGTGGCCACAAATCTTGGGATGGGGAACCTCGCCTCGTGTTGCGGAGGTATGTCCATGGGGGCCCAGGGAATGCTGTCCCTTCTAACGGGCGAGGAGACACTTCTCTCCATGTCTTCTCAGCATGTTCATTCCTTTCTTTACAGTTGTCATGTAGAGTGGTAAATATCTAGTGTCCTGCGATGTTCGGCACCCTCAGCTCTTAGAAAAATACTCATGGGGAAAATATGAAACGTATAATTGTATTTTGTCAAAAACTTATTAAAATTATTAATTACAGAAATCCACATTGAACCCAGAATTGCAGAGATGTGTAGGTAAGCATTTCGCAACAATAGAGGGAAATTAACATTGTTTTTGAGCCGTCTGATCTCCCTTTGATGCTGAAATGTTTGTTGTTTTCAGGATAATTGGGGCATGTTGCTTCCATTTCTGTGATAGTTTGCCATTCATGTCATTAGAATGTGTGTCTAGGTGTCAGTTGGTGACATGGAACACACATTTCCTTTTCTACCTTCCATGTTGTCAAAAATTCTTCTTTAACAGAGATACTTTTTATCTTATCATTCAACTTATTCACCTCATTCAGGTGAATTGTGAGAATGTAGTGTTTGTTTTTACTTAGTTACCAACCAATAGCCAGTGTTTCAAACAAGCAATGATAGGTGGAGACATAGGCTCATGAAATGATGGGGTCAGATAATCCAGTAGATAGAGGGTTAGACACATATAGAGAAAAGTAGGTAACGTCCACAGGTGAGAGAAATAAAACTTTATATAAACAGAAAATGATCTACTGTGTTATATACATTTGTAGCTTTAAGAAAAAAGGGGTCTCCCTTAAAGATATCTTAAAATAATGCCTGGCTGTTTCCATTCTCACCCTTCAAGTGCTTTTTCTATGTCTACCTGCCAGAACCCGCCGTAACCATATGTGCAAATCAGTATTGTCTGCGCATCCCCTCAGCATTCTAGTACAAGGCTGTTTTAATGGTAAGAATAGAAAACTGGCAAAGTACAGTAATGTAAGGCTTTCTGTGTGATACAAATTAAAACGAAGAGCGTGACATTGATTTCTAATTCATATTTGATGTATATTGCATCAAATAACAGTTAAACCACTTACACTGGAATTACCTTTAAAAAGTTATATTTGATCACATAGATAACATGTTCTGGTAGATGATAGACAAAAGAGTTGATTTATGGCTATTTTCTTAACTTAATGGCTGGTAGTCATTAAGCATTGGCACAGGTAAGGCCAAAACGATGGATTTTGTTTGGGGAAACCAATGAGTGGCCCCGGAAATGAATGGAACAACTACCCTAAAATGGAGTCTAATTTAAAATACATATACTTACAGGGTTATGTTTTCCTCACAGGCAATTTATCCTCCTCGGAACCACCTCTCCACCGAGGAGGCCGTCATCATCCTAAAAGCAAGACATAAACGTCGTCTCTGGTCAACTTGCGGTGCTTCTCCCCATCCCACCTTTTTGTGAGGAGGCATTGAGGAGGTCAGTGCGGATTAGCAAGCGTTTCCCTGCCCGAGTGAGGACGATGTCAATGTTGATTTTCCTAGGAGAGCCACCGCATCCTTGTTTACTCAGAGAACAAACAGTTCATCCCAATTCTAGTCACGGTCAGCCTCAGTTCCTGCTCCTGTCTGAAGTGTGCAGAGATATAGTGGGCACTCGTGGGATGTATTTGTGATGTTTACACATGGGACGATGCTGAAGAACACAGGGTTTGGGTCAGGCTGCCGGGATCCAATCCTGGCTCTGTGACTTAATCGCATCTTGACCGTAAGCTTTTTTCTTGACTATAAAATGAGGATGAAATGTGTACCTGTTTTATGAGGTTACTAGAGGCCCAGTGCACGAATTCATGCACCGGTGGGGTCCCACAGCCTGGCTGAGGGATACCGGATTGCAAGAGGGCGCAGGCCAGGTTGAGGGACTCCACCTGTGCATGATCGGGGCCAGGGAGGGCCCACGGGAGGGCCCACGGGAGGGCTCCAGGGTGTTTCTGGCCCATCTGGCCCAGTCCTGATAAGCAGGGCCCCAGCAGCAAGCTAACCTACCAGTGGGGGCATCTGCTCCCTGGTGGTCAATGTGCCTCATAGCAACTGGTCAAACGGTCGAACGAATGGTCGGGCACTTAGCATATTAGGCTTTTATTATATAGGACTATAAGGTTAAATCACATAAAATAAGTGAAGTGCTTTGAAGAAGACCTAGCACACAAGTATTCCAAATATGTTCATTACATTGTGATTAATGCATAGTACAAGGATTACTGTGGACCATGTGCATTTAATTTTTCATTGTTCTTGAGCAGTCCCTATTGTTATGATTTCTAGCCACGGAACATGTGTGGTGAGTTTCATATGTCTGACCCTCGCACATGGTACTTGATATTCAAAACGAGGTCACAGGGATTCAAACTCCAGTCTCCCTCCATTGGAAGCCCGTGTTGATCTCTCTGCCATATTGTTGTCCTTAAAGGGAATATCTTGAGCAGGAAATACAGGGCACACATGTCCACGTCTATCGACTTCTCAGAGACACTAACTGCTTTCATATTTTTTCAGAAACTTAATGGAAGAGTCAAAATGACCAAAGTTCAGCTCTGTTTACCCCACAAAATTAAGTAACATATTTAGAAATATAGATACAAATAATAATAATAATTAATAATAATAATGGAAATGGTCAGCCTGGGTCAGGGAACCTTGTAGTGTCCTGGAACTAGAAATCAACAGTGAAGTGATGTCAGACCCGTGGGGAGCAGCCCCTTCACACACCTTCTCTCTCTTGACAGACAGGTCTTAGAAACCCACCCACTTTGATAGTGTGGCAGTGACAGCTATGACTTAACGGAATAAATTTCTCCCATTTTCTAAAACTGTGCTTTTATTTTTTTCTTTTGCAGGGGTGACTTCATGGACCGAGGCAGTCTTCTGAGGTACACTGTCACTGCCTTGTCACTCCGAGGCATGTTTAAAATCGCAACATGCCCTGACCGGTTTGGCTCAGTGGATAGAGCGCCAGCCTGCGGACTGAAGGGTCCCAGGTTCCATTCCGGTCGAGGGCATGTACCTTCGTTGCGGGCACATCCCCAGTAGGGAGTGTGCAGGAAGCAGCTGATCGATGTTTCTCTCTCATCGATGTTTCTAGCTCTCTATTCCTCTCTTCTCCCTTCCTCTCTGTAAAAAATCAACAAAATATATTTAAAAAATAAAATAAAATCGCAACAAATGTCACTTCCTTAAAGTCATGTTGCTTCAAGTACATTAACTTGGGCATCAGCTGAGAGGAAGCTCTTGTGTTGAAACTGTTCTTTAAAAATCATCCTGGTTCTTTATGATGAAGAATGAAGGAAGTCGAAGCTTAATTAGCTAATCGCTGCTGCTGATTATTTCGGGAGAAACTCATTAGGTTCCACTGAGTCCACACGAGGTTTTTCTCAACTGGGCGCTTTAGCGGGAAAATATTGTTGCAGCATCACTTGCCGAAGGAAAGAATGTACAGATGGTCACCCAACAGGAAACGACTACAGAAATGAGTGTCTACACTTAACGGAAAACTGCACCCCAGAGAATGCAATTCTTCTCAAAGCCTTTCTCAATCGTGGTCTGTGGAAAAGGATGAGAAAAGAATCTTTAGAGAATAATAAGAGTAGTGTTCTGGATGGTCCTTTATCAAATTAACAAATGATGATTTTTAAAAAATATATATTTTATTGATTTTTTACAGAGAGGAAGGGAGAGGGATAGAGAGTTAGAAACATCGATGAGAGAGAAACATTGATCAGCTGCCTCCTGCACACCCCCTACTGGGGATGTGCCCGCAACCAAGGTACATGCCCTTGACCGGAATCGAACCTGGGACCTTTCAGTCCACAGGCTGATGCTCTATCCACTGAGCCAAACCAGCTAGGGCAACAAATGATGATCCTTTAACACGGGCAGAATGCAAACAGGAGTCCTGCTGCTCTCCTCTTACCCCGGAACCTCCTGTTCTCCTTGGCGCTCTCACTGAGTGGGGTCAGCGGGGCACCCAGATAGGACCCCTCAGGGCACCCCGGAAGGGCAGTGCTCGTGAAGACCACTCTTCCTCGGGCACTGTCTGTACGATTGTGATTTGGGGGTGACCGTGATGATCCTTTTAGGAAATCAAACCCTTGTGGCTGGGAGATTCCAAGGTCTCCCCTTGCCCAGATCTGGACGGCGGACGGAAGCTGTAAGAGTGGGAACAGTGAGCCCTCAGGGTCTGTGCTGGAGAAGGCTGGCCTGGGGTTCAGGAGGCCTCCGCTGCAGGGGTCTCCTTCATAGATATCTGAGGGTCGGCACAAAACCTGTCAGTGTCAGTGATAACTCAATGGCCCTTCCCTTTTCTCTCCCTCTGTTATGGGATGTCTTCTCTTTCCCCACTTCATCTTATGTACGCCTTTGTGCGTAAGATAGACAACTGATTCCAGTTGCCACACTCGGATGGAAATGAAAGGAGAGCAGGATGGCGGCTCAGGAGCACAGGTCCTCACGGAGTCCTCCTTGAAGAGGTGGCATCTGAGCAGAGCCCTGAGGAAGTGTGGAGGGAGCCCCAGGGCGCAGTGGGAGGAGCAGTAAGTGCTGGTCCTCCACAGTCAACCGTGGGCGTGTGAGGACAGCAAGAGGGGAGGGTGGCCCCTGCGCAGCAAGTGGGGCCGTGGTAGGACACGAGGTCATAACGGTAGTGGGAGGGGAGGTCATGCAGGCCCGTTTCGGCCCCCAAAGGACTCTAGATTTTATTCTGCACGTGACAATCGAGAACTGCCGCGAAGGGGCTGGGGAGTCCCGGGGTCTGAAGTCTGATGCCATAACATTTATGAACAGGAGGTGGTGTTCATTGACTCCTCCCTGTGTTCTAGGGCAGGGGTGGGCAAGCTTTTTGTGAGTGCGTGCCAAAACCAGCAAAATCTCTGACTCAAAATTCTTCTGCGTGGCAACCCTAATTTTTTGAGAACATGTTACGCCTACTTGATATCTCTTAAGGTGTACGTATGTGAAGAACCTTGAAGAAATAATAAAATTCATTCAAGCGACAAAAACACAGATGTATACATGTACACTGATAGTCCGACAGAAAACTTTATGACTCCGTTTGATATTATCAGTGGGACTTTTGCTGCTGCATCACTGATGACAGAGATTTTACATCAGGTTTATATTTCGTGACCTTCAGAGATATGCACGAGCTACTACTTTCATCCGTCAGGCTACTCCTATTACGAGACTTAACAAAATTCATCACTGAGAACAAAGATTCACAAGCGTATGTGGATGAAACCAAAACACTGGTCTGATCTAGGAAGGCAGGGAGAGTTAAGGCAGAGGCATAGAAATTGCTCTTCCCCTCTCTTGTCAATCCATGTCTATGGTCTTTAAGATAACTTGTTATGTAAAATTATTTATTTATCTAAGATGCACCTACACTGAATTTATCTGAAAAATAAAAAAGTCGATATTAAGAAGAAAATTGTAAATGGAAGATTATAAGAGAGGGTTTCGCGTGCCAGCAAAAGTTACTGGCGTGCCATGTTTGGCACGCGTGCCAGGGGTTGCCCACCCCTGTTCTAGGGGCTGTGCTCAGATTCCCAGGGTTTCTCACATTCAGTTATTAAGAGGCTGCAGGAGGTTGGTACAGCTTTAATGGGGTCATTGAGCCTTAGTCTCCTGCCCACATGTCTGCCTTTCTCTTCTCCCAGCCCCCACCCGTCTCAGGTAAGCACAGAGCACTGCTGGCCTTTTGTTGGCAGTCTAGTAAATTCTTTTTGTTTTTATTCTCCACACAAAAAGAACAAGATAACTTGGGTTTTGAGAGATCAATAAGTCATTCTCCCTAGACTTCAGGAGCCTCTATTAGGTTTTTGCTGATCCCCATCATGTAATCAATTCTTTCTTTCTGTGGGGGTTCCTTAATGTTAAAATGCAGCCCTAGCCAGGTTGGCTCAGTGGATAGAGCGTCAGCCCTGGGACTGAAGGGTCCTGGTTCAATTCTGGTCAAGGGCATTTAAAAAACATATTAAAATGCACAAAATATCCTTTCTTCCCAACTCACTGTTGAATTGGCTGTTTATTTATAATATCTGTGAACTGACTTCGTTTGCTTCATGCATGGAAAAAAACACAATTGTGCACAATTACTAATATCACTTATTACCGTGGTCTGGTTTTAATTATGATTTTATAGACATTTGAGTTTACAAGTATGTTCTAAGTTTCCTACCACTGCAGTCAATGGCTTGGTGAAGGAGTCTTTTTGTATTTTGGGCCCTTCTCTGTGTGGGATAGATGGAAAGATTTTGGATGGTCATGTAAAGGGTTCATGTCCATGCGGGTGTGTTAGATATGGTCACATTCCTCTCCTTTGGTGTTGACTGACGCTTTCCTACCTGGTTTGGCTCAGTGGATAGAGCATCAGCTTGCGGACTGAAGGGTCCCAGGTTCGATTCCGGTCAAGGGCACGTGCCTAGGTGGCGGGCTCGATCCCCCGTAGGGGGCGTGCAGGAGGCAGCCGATCAATGATCCTCTCTCATCACTGACGTTTCTATCTCCCTCTCCCTTCCTCTCTGAGATCAATAAGAATATTTTTGAAAACTGCCGCACTAATGGAAAGGGGACACTTTGGAAGTCTTACCCACTACAGAGGTGAGTGCCGGTTGCAGGGCAGTTTCTGGCAGGGAGCTTAACGCCCCTTTCTTTTTGCACTGAGCTATGTGCTTGTGTGTCCAGCATGTTTACTTGGCTTGTGGGGGGAACGTTCTTGTCTTTCTCAGACACGTGTTACATAGGGAGTGGAGTGAGACCTCGGTGACACAACACGCACAGGGTGTTTCCAGGGCACGGCAGTGGGGCTCAGGCCCAGGACCCAGCCCAAATCACCCAGGAAGTGGCTGGCTTGTCAGAGGAGTGGGGTGGGCCCAGGGGAGCCCCAGTTTCAAGAGGGACAGCGGGTCTTTATGTCATTTCCTAACCGGCCTGGAGCCCTGTGCGAGCGAGGCCTGAGACTGCTGTCCCAGGCTGAGCCCTGATAATGGGCCTCACCCTTAGCCCAGAGCCCGCTGCGGCAGGGATAAACTTTGAGTGAAACTTTCCTTTGCTCCTTAGGAGTCTCTGGAGCACATCCGTGGAGAATGGTGTCCCAGAGGAAGCCATGAAATTCCCCACCAACAAATCGTTATTTTGAGAGAAGAAATATTAACCTAGTGTGAACCGGTCGATTCATCACTTTCAGTGCAACTCTCCTGAATGCTTATGAAATCTTGCCATTTCTTGAAAGCTTCGTGAATAGAATTCAGCAATGCTGGTGGCCCTTGCCTTAAATTCTAGAAAGGTAGGTTCATTTTCCTAGCACAAAAAGAGAAGGAAATTGTTCTGCTGCAGATAGACCATTTTTAAACAGTCTCTTCTCTCGGCCCCCGCACGGACGAGGACATGCCTCGGGACTGGAAGTACTTCCCCGGGAGTCATCCGTGCTGTGAGTACTAGTATTACTTTGCCACAGAGAAGGAAGCAACACTATTCCGGGTAAAGTTTTCTCTGCTCCAGAAGGCATAGATACAGCTAGCTTTGATGCTTTGAAATAAAGTCCAATAAATGAATCCCAGCCTCCTGTAGAGAAAGTCGTAAGCATGACTTGGACTTGGGCCTTCCTAAAAGAAAGCTGTCTTAATTCACCGCGTCTTACCCAGAACGACCACTCCTGGGGTGAGTTTCAGACTGGCTGTCTCTACCAGCGTTCCAGTTTAGCATCGTCCCCCAGCAGTGGTTTTTGATATACTTCCCTTTGTAGAGTGTATAGATGTGTCATCTGGGGGCCCCTGCTTTAAGGTCGGACACTATACCTATCACACACACACACACACACACACACATATACACACACACACACACACACACACACACACACACACATACACCCCATGTTAGCAAACTCCCTGACTCAAGATTCTTCCCCTCCAAACTCCTCGTGAATCCCATCACATACGCTAACTCACAGGAGACCTGTGAGTTTAACAGCAGTGCCTGAACTCCCAGCTTCTGCTCAACTTAGATTCCCTGCCCTCGTTCTATTTTACAAACACTGGGTCTTTGTCTGGAAGGCATTTTCCCCTCCCTACCCCCCCCCCCTTCTATTGAACTCCTCCAGGACTCAGCCTAGGTACCTCCTTCTCTGGGAAAGCCTTCGTGAACACCTTCCCAGGCTGGTAAGGGGACCCTTTGAGGTCTTTGCAAAAACAATCTGTGCACTCCCTGGGCTGTTTGTTGTCTTTACGGTGTACACTTTCTCTCCGTATCTAAATGATAAGCTCCCTCATTGCCTAGCAGGACTTGGAACACAGTCAGCCCTCAACCAATGCTGGTGGACTAAATAGGTCTCATTCTAAATGGTAAACTCTCTAGCCCTTAGACATTTTGACCATCAGAGGCTGCCACGCTCCTCCGTATGGGGAATGAAGATAAACCCGTATCTACCCTATATAGAGTGACTGGGCTGGAGGCGAATGACCCATTCGTACAAACTCAAATATGTCTGTCTCTTCTCGTTTCACGGAAAAGAACTGGATCTTATGACATTGTTTTAAAAAGAGCGATTCTTTCCTGATCTAGAAAAGAGTGGGAAGGGATGAAAGTATTTCTCTACCCTACGTTCTCAGAGAATGGGATTAAGCAACATGTCGATGAACTGTGAGCCTCCTTTGAAAATGGTGCCGTTGGTTTCATAGTCATTGATCTTGCCTGTTGCCAAGAAGAACCAGAGGGGAGGCTATTCTCAATGAGAGAGGAGGTCGTTTTTGCTATTTTCCCAGTGAATTTTAATGGAACAGGAAGTTCTCAGCCTACCCGTTTGCATATCTAAATAGGAAAAATGGCACAGATAGTCCCAAAGGAAGGTTTGGCCAAGAATGTTCTTTCCAGGATTCCCAGTTTGTTTTCCTTAGCATTTGAAGCCTTTTCCACTCTTTTAGGTTAGTGCCTGCAGCTCTTTATCCAATATAAATGTGTTGGGTGCTTCTCTATAGTAGGTCCTGATTCAGCTGGTCTTGGAATTGTGAATTGAAGTTTAGTGTGCGTTTCCCTACTTGCTAAGCAATTTTATCCATTTCGTTTTGAAGGCTTTTAGTCCACGTTAGCAAATGAGTCAAATTTGCATTTGGAAGTGGAGTCTTTGGAAAAAACACCTGTTCTCTTATCTAAACTGTGTCCCCTTGCTAATAGGTCACAGAAATGATTTTTAGTGATATACACACATGGGTGTGTAAAGTCAGCTTTCTTATACGTCAAGAATTTTCTTTCAGAGTATAATATGAGAGCGTGGATTAACTTCTTCTGAACCCACACCTGGGCTTATGTCATGTATGCCGTAGTATACACTGTTTATTTTCAATAATCTTATGGATTATTGACAGATAAACCACCACATTACAGTGATCGTGCTCATTGCTCTGTAGGGTGAAAAAGTACTTTTACACCCATACAGGGTACTTAGTACTTTCAGAATCCATTAAGAGCTGGGAAAGGAACAAGCCAGATCACAAGGAAGGAAGGAGTACTTTGTGTGCATGTGTTCTGAAGAACCTTAAATAGAATCAGAATGTTTCCCTTCTCTTCCTCCTCCCCTTCCTCCTCCCCCTCCTCCTCCAACAACTCCTCTTCCTCCTCCTTCTCCTCCCCCTCCTCCTCCTCCTCCTCCCCTTTAGAACATCTTGCATCATCCATGGCAGGAACAAATGTTATTTGTCACAAGTAGCTGGTCAGAGGGGAGCGCGCTTCAGAACTCATAGGAGCCTGCGCCCAGGGTGGCTGTAGTCTCGCTGATTATGGGACCGCAGCCGAGGCAACAGGTCCCTGGCGGGGGTGGCTGTAGAATCCTGAGTGTTGCATTCTCATTCTGATTCTTATTCTGTTTGTTTAGTTTAGTTTAAACTGTATTTGAGTGTGAGGTTCTGAGGTGCTATTTTTTTTTTTTTGCCTGTTTTTCTAGAATATCAGGGGACATGAGAAATGGCACAGCCATCACAGAGTTCATTCTCCTCGGCTTTCCTGGGATCCACGGGCTCCAAGTCCCTGTCTTCACCGTGATCTTGTTCATCTACATACTCACCCTGGCAGGCAATGGGCTCATTATTGTCCTTGTCTGGGCTGAGCCCAGACTGCAAACTCCAATGTACTTCTTCCTCTGCAACTTGTCCTTCCTAGAGATCTGGTACACCACCACGGTCATCCCTAAACTGCTGGAAACCTTTGTGGTGGCAAGAACAGCGATCTGCACCCCGTGCTGCCTGCTGCAGTCCTTCTTCCACTTCTTCCTGGGCACCGCTGAGTTCTTCATCCTCACCAGCATGTCCTTTGACCGTTACCTGGCCATCTGCAGGCCCCTTCGCTACCCCGCCATCATGACCAGCAGCCTCTGCCTGCAACTGGCCCTCAGCTCCTGGGGGGTGGGCTTTGCCATTGTGTTTTGCCAGACGATCCTGCTCATCCAGTTGCCCTTCTGTGGCGACAATGTCATCAATCATTTCTACTGTGACATTGGTCCCATCTTGAAAGCAGCCTGTGGAGACACAAGCATTTTGGAGCTTCTAGGTCTCTTGGCAACCGTCCTGGTGATCCCAGGGTCGCTGCTCTTCACTGTGATTTCTTATGCGTCCATTCTGTCTACCATCCTGAAGATTCCTTCCGCCCCTGGCCGCCAGAAGGCTTTCTCTACCTGTGCCTCTCACCTGACAGTGGTCTCTCTGTTTTATGGAGCCGTCGTGTTCATGTACCTGAGACCCACCGCACACTCCTCCTTTAAGATGAATAACGTGGTGTCGGTGCTGAATACTATCCTCACGCCCCTTCTGAACCCGTTCATTTACACCATTAGAAACAAGGAGGTAAAAGAAGCCCTGAGAAAAGCAATGGCTTTTCCAAAGACTCCTGGTCATGCAGAGTAAAACAGGCGACACATCAACATCAACTTAATGCACGGACACAGACAACAGGGGGATGAGAGCATGAGTGGGGGCGGGGGGGAGTTTGGGGGTTAATGGGGGGATGAGGACACATTTGTAATACCTTAACCAATAAAGAAATTAAAGATAAAAAAATAAACTTAATGCAGATACCAAATTAAATGTGAGAGAGGATTGTGGAGGAGGTGAAGGTGTGAAAGCGAACTACGATCGTTAGGGTTTCCTACAAGCATTCCTTACATATAAATGAATCAAAAATCCTCCTTAAAGAGGAGATGTGACCTAATTGTCTAACAAGGAAACCGCCGAGTGCCCTCAGGTGCATGAGACAGAACTGAGGACTTGCTCAATTATACGCTGAAAGTGGAAACCACTCAAGTCAGGGACAACCGTCAGTAACATATTTTTAAAATATAAGCAATCCTGCCCTAACTGGTTTGGCTCAGTGGATAGAGCGTCGGCCCACAGACGGAAGGGTCCCGGGTTCAATTCCGGTCAAGGGCATGTACCTTGGTTGCAGGCTCGACCCCCAGTAGGGGACATGCAGAAGGCAGCTGATCGATGTTTCTCTCTCATCGATGTTTCTAACTATCCATCGCCCTTCCTCTCTGTAAAAATCAATTTAAAAAAATTTTTTAAAAAGAAATCCTGTCTTGCTCTGTTTATAATAAATCCCTTTGCCTCATCTCCTTGTCAAAGGTATAAGGCATCCCACACCTCATTTTCTTAGTATTTATTTTCTTCATAATAGAAGTTCCCTAAAGTCTCCTAATCAAATCAAAGGGTCTTTCAAAAATGCTTGAAATACATTAGGTTTTTATCTGATAATGTCTCAATAAGTGGATGTCCATCTTTTTTTAAAAATAAAGGTGTTGGGTTTTTATATATATATATATTTTTATTGATATCCAAGAGGAAGGGAGAGGGGAGAGAGAAACATCAATGATGAGAATCATTGATCAGCTGCCTCCTGCACCCTCCCCCCCTACTAGGGATCGAGCCCACAACTTGGGCATGCACCCTTGACTGGAATCGAACCTGGGACCCTTCAGTCCACAGGCCAACGCTCTATCCATTGAGCCAAACCAGCTAGGGCTGGATGTCCATCCTGACATAAAACACATTTTTAATTAAACCTAATGCTGTTTATTCCCAGATAATACCCAAAGTTGAGGATATCATATGAAAATTTCCTATTGGATTGTGCCAGTTGCTGTACTTCAACCTCGGTAGGCCATGTGCCTAGGAAACCAATAAAAATCTCAGAGCCAACATAACTATGAAGGCTTCCCTGCTGGGAAACTCAGCCCCAAGGTTACATTAAGTTCGGAGCTGGCGTGTATGATTCGCATGTAACGTCCCTCAAGGCAGGTGGCAGATCTATTGGTATAACCTTGCTCTCAGACAAGACATCTGGCATGAAAGGTTCTTACACCATGATGACGCAGATGAGTCAGTTTGTAAAAAATAATTAGTATTCTATATGTCCCTCTTCCAACGGCAAAGAAATGTTATCATTAAAACCCCATTAAAACTATGATTTTTTTAAAAAGGATTATTGTGCATTTTTTAGTACTGAATTGAAAATTCCAAAGTGCAATGAGGTAAAAATGTAATCTCACTGTCATACCCAATTTATCTTAGGGAAGAGCTGTCTTAGAGCGGGGCATGGGAATCACTCATTTGAAGGCAAAGAAAGAGACGCTAAGGACATGAATATCATCAAGAACCTTGTCATCAAAAGAATGGTTTTGATGAGGAGGAAATATTTCTCCTCTAGCCTCCTAGGTTCTTCTGAATGGTATAAGAATTAAATTGGCATGAGACAGGTTAGCAGGAGAAAACCAAGTTTAATTTCATACCTATGGGGAGTATTATTTTAAGCAAAATATGCCAGTCAGAGAAAGACATTATCATATTATCTCACTAACATGTAGAATCTAACGAACAAAATAAACTGCGGAACAAAATGGAACTGGAAGCAAGGATATATGGAAGAAACTGGGTGGTGCCCGACGGGAGGGGTTGGGGGTGACTGAATGAAGAAGGAAATAGCTATAGAACATATGTGCATACCCCATGGACAGGGACAATCGTTTGGTGAAGGCCAAGGGAGAGGGTGGGCACGGGTGGAGGTGGGAAAAGGGGAGAAAAAGAGGAACAGCTGCAATAATGTCAATATTAAAATTTTTTTAATTAAAAAAAAATGCAAGGGCCAGTCTTCAACCCCCAGCTGCTCTCTCCTACAGTGCTCGACAGACAATTCAAGGGGGGGGGGGGGGGAGAAAAACAAGAAAGAGATATTGGCATCCCAATCAAAACAAAGAAATAAAGATCAAAAACAGAAAAACAAAAGGAAATCGGAGGCGGGCGGCGGGCGAGCGAAAGCGGCGCGGACGAGCCCTTTTGGATGAGGATCCCCGGGCTGGGAGCATCCTCGGGCGCGGGGCACATCGAGAGGACCACACCTCCCAGGGCCTAGAACGGCTTCAGCGCCGCGAGGAGGCGGGGCGACGGCAGCTTCCGGTTCCGGTGC
>NW_005361573.1:63869-102402 GCF_000412655.1 Myotis brandtii
TAACCCCACCGTCACCGGCAGCTGCCCCGCCCCGCTCCCGAGGGCCCGATCGGCACCTCTTACCGCCCGCCTTGCCCGCCTTGCCCTGGGCAGGAGGGTGCGGGCCTCTGCTTTTTGTCTGCTTGAGCTTAAAAGTTAGTTAGGAGCGTGCCGTGGCTGTGCTGTGTTCTCGCGCAAAGGTGGCACTTTTCATTTTTCTGGGCGTCGGAGGCTGTTGTCGCCTAGGCGCTCGGATAACCCGTCTGTCTGCTTTGGTTCCAGCTCTTTGCCCAGCTCTTCCAGCACCGTGGTCCTGGGGAGCAGTGCCACCCTCCCACCCCACCCCTCCAGGGTCCCTCTTGGAGGCTAGGCGTAGAGGCTGGTGCTTTATCTCTGTCCGCACTCTGCAGGCGATACCCAGGGTCGCCCCCCCTCAGAAGCCACAAGGAAAGCTATTGGAGATCCTCCTCCCTCCCCTCAACTTCTCTGCCAAACCACCCCCACGCATGAGCCTGGATCCAGAAAGGTTGTGGGGGGGGCCTGGGAGGCTTGTTGCTGGGACGCGGGGGACAGCAGAGCAGTTAGGGTTTGTGGCCGTGCGTCTCGAGTAACTTTCTGCTCTTACCAGGTAGTGGAAGGGAATTTTTCCTTCTAGGACCAAACACCTGGGACTCCTGATCTTCACCCCTGTCTTCCTCCGGCTGTACCCCTTTTGCTCCCTTTGTATGTATATTATATCGCACAGCAAGGCTTTTACTAGGATATGAGGGACTCTTGGGCATTACAAACGACACAGGTAGTTTTCCCATTTAATGTGGCACAAGCGTAAGACAGACCGGGTCCTAGACTCTTGAAGCCTTTGCACCCCCTCCCCCTTTAAATTTGGCCGACGCTGAAAACGTTGGATCCTTTCTGCTGGAGCCTCGGATTTACGCCCTTTGCCCCAGGCACTGGTTCCCAAATGCATGCATCTGGAGTACCTGAAGGGCCTGTGAAACAGATGGCTGGGGCCAGCCCCCCAGTTGCTGGTAATAGGCCTGGGCTGGCCCTGATAATTCGAGGGTCTAACAAGTTCAGAGGTGCTGGTGCTGCTGGTCTAGGTTTCTGACGCTGAGAACCGCTGCCTGTGGCCAGACTTCTTCACATAAACCTGGCAGTGGTTTGGGGGTCAAAAGACCTGTGTGTAGAGTACTTCTGTGCCGGAAGCTAGTAATAAGAGCTTGTGTGGGTAATTGAACCACGTGGGTCTGAATTCTTTCATTTGTAGAATTAAGAAAGTGTACTTTAAAAACAAGCAAGCTCTGAAGGCTACATTATCTTATACCAAATTGAAAATGAAATACTTAAAAGTTTTCCCCTTAATTTTCTTATTTCTCTTGATAGGCGCTTCTCTTTTGATCATATAGCTTATACTCATAAACTAGGTTTTTGCTGTGAATCTCTAGTATGTAAAGCCCCTGATATTTCTTAATTATATATTACATTCTGTAAGGTCAGAACCTATGCTTTTTTTCATCTTTCTCTGCCTAGCACCTTGTGTGGTGAGATATTTGGAATGAGCTCACCCCCAGCCCTCCTACCCCCTTGAAGAAGTTTTTCTCTCCTAATTCTATGCCACATAGTAAAACACTATATGGCTACTGTAGCTGATTCCCCTGCAAGATTGGAATAAATGCTTATGCCCAATGCCTGTAATTTTCCCTGTGAGTGCTTTATTACCCAGGATCGCTGGCCTCCACTGATTCTTAATGTGTTTCTATACTCAAGTTGGAAGAGATAATAGCTTAATTAAATTCAACACACATTTATTGAGCACCTTTTCTTCCAAATATTTGGCAAAATGTTAGGCTCTGGAAATATGAAAGTGAATAAGGAGGAGGTCTTTGCTCTCAGGGGCAGGGCTCACAGTGGGAGATAAAGATGCTAAACTGCCCACAGCAAGAAAGGCTTCCTGGGATTACTTCTCCTTTGGACCATGATTTAGGCTGCAGTGGAAACCTGACGCTTCTCCGATTCCTCTGGTCCAGCAAGCATGGGTCCCCTCCTTGAGCATCTCATATGCAGGGGAGCCCGGGAAAGCCAGGAGGTCATCTGGGGACAGAGCAGGGAGTGTCCGGACTAGAATTTTAATTACAAAACTAAAAACCTAGTTAATGACTTCTGGATTATCCATATTTATACCTCAGGTCAGGCTGTATTTATAATATCCTGTTATCTTTTATTAAGTCATGTTGTGTGATTGGCATTGACCATGTTTGTTGTAGTCGTTCATTGGATACAGCTAGTGTAACTCTGGCTGCCAAATGAAAACTCTGCTGTTAGCAGGATGGGAGTCAGGTTTGCTGACTGCCCTTTTCCTACTTCAGATTAGTTTGGGTTCTGTTTTAACCTGGGGCGTATAGATGCTGCTTTATGTAGGCCATTAACCATCTCTGGGTAATCACCCTTACCTAAGGTTCATCTTCGAGTTGGAGATTAACAAATATCATGATGGCCACATATTTAATTTTGGACTCTTAAAATCTATATTTGGCCTCTAGCCTGCCTCAAGTCTATAATGAATTCCTTTCACCATCCTAAGCTAATACATTAGGGCCCAAGTACTCAATAAAACCATATAGTATCCTTGTTCCTCTCAAAACACCTCCCTTCTCACCAGCAAAGAGCTGGACAGTTTCTCAAAAGATGACCCATCTCTCTGCCTTTAGGAAGAGAGATGTGACTTGTCCAAGGTGACACACCTTTAGGAGGTAGAACGCAGGTCATCTAACTCCAAAGGCAGAATGTCCACTGTTCAGCCTCCTGGGCCTTTGGTACATATCTATAGAACACATTTCAAGTAAAAAATGAAGTGAATTATAATGATTTTAGAGCTTTATTTTACATTGTTTGCATTTACTCTCAGTGACATTTTTATGCCCATTGTACACTTTGATCCTAACCACAAAGTCTACAAATTCAGAGTTGAAAGTATTTATATCTCAGCCTCCCTGACTTCACTGTACCGCCAACTGCCCACCTGACCTCTTTATTCTTCCTAATCTTCCCCTTCTCTACACCTTATTCTGTTTCTCTGAAACCTATTGTATTGTAGTAACTTTGAGCCACTTCTCTCCGTGCTACTCAGATATTTTATGTTGAATCTAATGAAGAAGGAAAACATTTTAAGTGGCAATATAGTTTTTAAACATAGTTTGAGCTTGATGTGTTCAAAAGTCAGTGAATTCATTTCCTTTTATTTCTTTTGCCTTTTGAGTTAAGTTTTTGAGGGACTTCTTGGGTATACTAACGGCTCACCTCATATTGCCCCCTCCCAGTTACAGGGAGGGAAGGGGACTATGATATTGATCCGAAGAAGCATTGCTAATACGATTTGGGAGGTTTGCATGTAATTGCTTAGTAGAGTTGATTTTCCACCCTTGGAAAAGGGTCCTATTTGATCCTAGCTTATAAGTACTGTCAACGCAGGACTCCTCTGGTTTAACACTTCACTTTTGATGTGACAGTAAACAGACCTAGATTTTTCCTTCACATTTTAATCTTTTTGTAATTTTGATGAAATAACAGACTGTTTGCTTAACATTTAAATCTTGCCTTCTTCCCAAAAGTTGGAAAAAAGAGAACAAAATATATTGGGCACCTGCCCTATGCCAGGCTGTATGCTGAGTGGTTCTGTATGTTTGGGACAGTCACCTGAGGTGGTATGAGCCACATTTTGAAGATGAGACTTAGGGAGTGTCACATGGCTAGTAAGTGAGGAGAGGGGTCCAGCCCTAACCCTTATATGGGAAGCACGGAGAAGCATTTTGTGTCTATGACAGTTAACACAACAAAAGAATCTTCCAGTAGCGGGATCATACTGGGCTAATCTTTAGTTTTAAAGAACAATACAGCATTGGAAAAGGGCAGCTAACAATTGTTATTAGTTGATTTCTGTTCTAGAGCAAATGAGAAAGAAGATCTGTTGCAATGACCCAGTAAGCAGTCATACTCAAATTTCTAGGTTATGGATCTGAATTAGTGTAAGACAAGAATGGAGACTGGAAGGGATAGCGATGTCTGCTAAATAGAATCATTTGAACCTTTCTGATCACTGTTTTCTTCTGAAAATTATTTGCTACTAAATAGGTCACTATCTGTCCTTGAGACAGATATGACTACAGACCTTGTCATTTAGGCTCCAGAATGACCCCCGCAAATAGTAATACTTTAAGGTAGAGAAGCAGGTACCCTTCCATTGCCTGCAGTTTCCCGTTCTTGTCAGTAGGATTCTGTAGGGTCTTCACGGGCCGTGACACTTCAGTAAGAAGCAGAGGCAGCTGGACCAGGATTGGAGAAAGGTCTTACCTTTTCTACATCTCTCCCCAATTCTGCCTCATAGAAATACACACTCTTGACTAGCTATAGGACCGAGGCTTGTGAAACACCTCTGCACACATCATTTCAGAACCTTCTGGAACCAAGTCTTTCACTCTTCCTGGCCTGGCTTCACATTCTCTCTGTGTCATCCTTTTGTTCAGTTTTCAGCTGTCATTGTGGAACCCTTCCAAGGATAGACATTGAATGGAAAGGTGTTAGAATAGCGAGGACAACCAGTTTGCAAGAGAGACTTACAGTGTAGTACACCCCGTGAATTAAAGAATAAAGCAATGTCCATTTTCTAGCTCTGATACTGATCCCTGACAGTTGCAAGCACATTTTAGAACATAAACTCACCCAGATCTCAGCTAATCTTGTGTGTGAGGAGAGAAGTTATCTGCAGGGGGCTTTACCCTTTACAAGGGCCCTTGTGTGTTATCCCATGAAACCCTCCTGGGCCTTCCATCTTTGGGTACCTAGTCCGGTGCTCTTTCCACAGCACTGCCCGCCTCCTGTTCCTTCCCTCTCTTGTCCCACCAAGGACTCCCTTCCTCCCTTCATTCTGCTGCTGAGGATCTGTTTGCCTTCATCTCAGTTTCTCAGGCTGCCAACATAAATACAAACAAGCATTGGAAATCTCATTTCATGATTCTGAAGGGCATTTTAAAATGGCAGTTTTTAATTTATATTTTTTAATTTATTTCAGAGAGGGAGAGAAAGATAGAAACATCAATAATGAGAGAGAAACATTGATTGGCTGCCTCCTGCATGCCCCCTATTTGGGATCCAGCCCAAAACCCCAGGCATATGCCCTGACTCAGAATCGAACCATGACTTTCTGGTTCATAGGTCGACACTCAACCATGGAGCCACACCGGCCGGGCTAAAAATGGCAACTTTTATGAGGTGCTGTTACATTCTTTTCCTTTGGAAAGCCAAGTCCTGTGAGAACAGAACCCTTTCCATAGTAGGGACTCTTCTTTGTAGCTAGTACAACATGAAAACAAGGAGGCTTCCTTCGGCTTCACTGGGCATGGGTTCTACCTTGCAAGATTGGAGGGAAGAGGGAGTTTGGACGTTTTGTCTGGATCAGTAGTCATTATTGTAGCTTCATTAAATTACTGGATGTCTAGTTTTGTGCTTATTAAAGTTTATTTAAATCCTCAAAGTAAAATGATTTTTTTCCGAATGCACAGCTTTGTGTGACTTGCATTTGGATTGTCCCAGGGCGGTCTGAAGACTCCTTGCAATGAGCTGCGGTTCTGTCGAGTTAGGAACCACTAAGAGTGTTGGTTTACTCACAGTCCAAACAGTAAACGGTCTTCCGTATTCATTCCTTGTCCAGCACATGGTTTGCTGGATACATGAATAAGAATTAATAAGACCAGGGGTCCTCAAACTACGGCCCGCGGGCCACATGCAAATACAAATATTGTATTTGTTCCCGTTTTGTTTTTTTACTTCAAAATAAGATATGTGCAGTGTGCATAGGAATTTGTTCATAGTTTTTTTTTTAAACTATAGTCCGGCCCTCCAACGGTCTGAGGGACAGTGAACTGGCCCCCTGTTTAAAAAGTTTGAGGACCCCTGAATAAGACATTGTCCGTCCTTCCAGAGAAAGACTTAAAAGACCTCAGTGTTCTGTGTGTGAGTGCCTGTTGCGTGATGGGCAGTGAGCTGGGTGCCTCTGTCCCTGTCAGAGCTTTATAGTCTGGTGAGTTCAGCAGCAAAATGAACAGTTCTTAACACAAAAAGTGAATAAGTGTGCTGTGATGGGGGCAGTGCAAGTTCCTGTGGGAGCGGTCTGGACGGGGCAGGGAGGCATCCTGGGAAAACTGCAGCTGACGGATGAGTAGAGTTAACCAACAGGGGTAGGAAAGGGCTTTCAGGAGGAGTGAACAGCATCGTGAAATCCTAGTGAGGGCATAGGAAAGGGACAGTACTGGACTGTGAAGCAGTGACATTCAGTGGTGATCATGGGCAAAGAGAAGTAGGTAGGGGCCAGGTCGTGAAGGGCTTTGAGAATCAAATCATAAGTTTAAATTTTATTCTGTGGACAATGTGAAGCCATCGGCTGATTTTTTATGTTAGAAAGTTCACTACTCAGACCTTCCTGCAATGTTACAGGTGCAGCTAATGTCGGGGGGGGGGGGGGGCTCTTGCCCATTACATTCCTGCACCCATTTGCCCCACCCACAAACAACAAATAAAAAAACCTAAAGGTAAATGTATAGGTTCTAGAAATGAAAACTAGAGTAGTAAGTACAAGCTGACTCCGCCACAGCCCAAGGACATTTGAAACCAAAATAAAGGCTTCTGGAGTTTGGGGTTCTAAAATCATTGCTCCAACAAGGAGACATGAACTGGGGAACTGGTGGGGTGGCGGAAGTCCATGGAATTGAACCTCTCTCAGCCTGGAGCCTTGAAGAGCTGCCCCTTCCTGGAAATCTGTCGAGTGATAAGTCAAAAGGGCAAGGAAGTAGGCCTCCATAACCTTCGGTAGGACAAAAGTCACAGGCATTGGCCCAAATAATACCAGCTTAAGTCAGGAACACTGAGAAATAAACATAAAAACTGATCCAAGATCATTTAAATCATTAGTTTGTAGGTAGAAGTAAATGAAATTCTATTCAAAGAGCTCACTTTTATAACCTAGGTCTCTCCAAGCTCCCAACATATAAAATTCAGTCATTGAGGATGGGCATAGCATTTTAAGCATTACAAACCGCCTGAGAAAATAAATCATGAGATAGAGATTGCAGATTGAATAAGTAGGCAAATTAGCATATGAACATCGAGATATGGGACTCTAAAACAAACTGAGAGTATATAGTAGATATTTTAGGATAATGGATAAGTAAGCAGGAAGAGCAATGTGATATAGATAATAAAAATGAATAATATGGTCATTGAAATTAAACTCATTTGATGGGCAATAGCACATAGACACAGCTGTTAAGGGTGAATTGATAATTTTGAAGGTGGATCTGAGGCAGTTCGTTTAAAGCACAAAAAGATTAAACAATGAAGACTTTCTCCGGTTATATGTGGGGACTGCAGCTTGGTCTAGAGGGGACAGGGCCAGGAAGACCAATGGTAAAACTTGAACCAAGTTGTTCAACGTGCCTGTCACGTGCCAGTGAGGTGGAGGAGCTGGTAATGTCTTTTTTTTTTAAAGGATTCTATTACTGCCTTTTAGTGGGCTTCTCCAGGGGACTGGCAGTGGAGGTGAGATGGATGAATTTGAAAGAAGTTTAAAGGTAGAATTAACAAGATTGGGTGAATAAAAAAGAGAGTAGAAACAATGGAGAAAAAAAGACTGATTCTTGCTGTTAAAGTGGGAAGAAAACTTCAAAGTGGAGGTATATTCATTTAAATGCATTTTTATTGTGCACTTTATTATAGGCATTGGACATTGATGAAAAGCGTAGCCCCTAACTTTAAGGCGGTTCACAGAAAAGATGAAAAATGGCTATTTGAGCCCTAATCGGTTTGGCTCAGTGGATAGAGCATCAGCCTGCGGACTGAAAGGTCACAGGTTCAATTCCGGTCAAGGCCATCTACCTTGATTGCGGGCACATCCTCAGTAGGGGGTGTGCAGGAGGCAGCTGATGGATGTTTCTCTCTCATTGATGTTTCTAACTCTCTATCCCTCTCCCTTCCTCTCTGTAAAAAGTCAATAAAATATATTTTAAAAAATGGCTATTTGATATGACCGATACTGTGATAGAGATGTGTGCAGGTTGCTATGGAGGCACAGTAATTTCTAACCATGTCTAAGGATGGGGGGAATGGGATCAAAGCAGTCATCTCAGAGGACATGAAGCCTGAGCTGTGTCTTGAAAGATAAAGTCTACCCTAATGAAGGGCAAAGACTCGGAAGGAACAGCATGTTCAAAAGCCAAAGAACTGAGGACTTTAGTGTGCTTTGCATGCACACACGTGTGTATGTGTTTGAAAGGATTGGAGAGGAGGGCAAAGGAAATAAAATGAAGGTCCATCCTAAAATATGATACTTGGAAGTAAGTCTGTATTTCACTTACAAGCCAGGATTGATTGAGGGTCTTAAATAGGGACCAGATTTGCCAAGAGTACTCACTCTTGTGCCTGGTAACTTGAAGGTAGGCCTGGAGGCAGGTAGCTCACATCTGGAGGCAGTTTCAATAATCCAGATGAGAACTGATAAGGACCTACCCTGCAGGTCATGGGGATGGAAAAGAAGGATCTGTCAAGAAGTGGGAACACCATGCAGCATGGGGGTGGGGGAATGGGTATTCCATGCAGAAGGAACTGCCTTCACACAGGCCTGGAGGCCTGGAAAGACACCCTGTTGTAGGGAGATGAGCAATGCATTTGTTATAACCAGGTAAGGCAGAGGGAAGGGTCGGATGTGAAGCGTAAAAATAGATTGAGGGCTGATTGTGAAGAGCTTCATATGCTAAGGATTTTGGAACTGATATTAGTAAGAAATTATCATCATCATCATCATCATCATCATTATTATTATTTATCCTCATCTGAGGCTATGTGGGTTTTTTTATTGATTTGAGAGAGAGAGAAATATCATTGTAAGAGAAACATCGATGGGTTCCCCCCCACACGCACCCTGACCAGGAATCGAACCTGCAGCTGTACAGGATGACATTCCAACCAACTGAGCCACCTGGCCAGGGAAGAAATTATTTTTTAAATGTTGAGTGATGCAGTTTGAACTAAAACTTAGAAATATTTTTTAAAAAGTTAACTTTGGCATGCCATCACTCTTCTAAGTACTTCACAGGTACTAATACATTTAATCCTTGTAGTACCTATTAGATGAATACCAGTATGACCTCTATTCTATGAATGGGGGACAGGCATAAGGAGGATAAGGACTTGCCTGTGGCCTCATAACGAGGGAACAGTAGAGCCAGGATTCACACCCTGGCAGCCTACTCCAAGGCTCTCATTCTTAACCTTACGCACCTTCACACCCTCGGTGTTTCAACCACGATGCACATCCAAACCTCACCTAGCACTTCTAAAGATACAGTTGCTTAGATTGACTGAATCAGAATATCCAGAAAAATGATGTGTGATACTGTTCTGCAAAAGCTTCGTGGGTCATTCTGTTGCCGTTTGCTCCCAGTTGAGTGCTGCCGGCACCCAGTTAGGTTACGGCAGTGGGACAGGCAAGAGGTGAGGGCCCAAACTACAGCCGTCTCTGGGAAGGAAGGGGAGGAAACAGGTTCAGAGGGTAGGAGGCAGAATCAGTTTAATGAGCTGTAAGCAATGGGGAAGAATCAGCGTTGAATCCAGGGATCACAAAGTTGAATCTTAACTAGAATGATCCAGCCTAGACAGGATTCCAGGAAGAGGGAGGGTTGGGAGTAAGACCGATGCGTGAACTTCATTTTGAACGCTTGGGTGTGAGTGCCTGTAGGTCTTCCAACTAAAGATGTCTTACAAGAGAAAAGTTGCTTTTGGGGGTGCCTGTGTGCCAGCCACTATATGTGGCTTTCTTCACTGTTCACTCACCGGATCCTCCCCTCAAATCTCTGAGTTTCCATTTTACAGAAGAAATGAATAATGGGTGTGATTCGGTTCAGAATGAACTTTGATAAGACCTCTCTCTATTTCAGTCCTGTCGATGAATATACATTCTAGTATATATGTAAATGTGTTTGTACAGGACACACCTTGGTCAGTACCACGGTTTTTAGCAGGTAATTCTGAGTGTCCTTGCTGCTAGCCACTTAGCTTTTAGGTTCACAAGTCTCGTGAAGTAGAAATGCAGTGTTTTTTTATGGGGTGTGAACCCTGCCCAGGAAAAGAGGTGGGGAACTTACGTGTTCAACATACGTCATCTGGTCCAACTAGATTTGTTTATGGGTTATGCAGATTCGGGGAAAGGGGACTTAATAGCTTGAGGAAGTGTTATATGTGCAAGATTATGATTAAACTCAGAACTGCTATCGCTGTGCATAATTCTGTGCTTACACTGTTTGTCTCTACTTCTCTACCCCAGGTCCCTTGGGAGAAACTCCTCGAGGTGCCCAGGCTGAGACTGGGGGGTAATGGCAGTGTGAGCTCTAGATGGTGTGAGACCAGCCCAGAGCCAGAAAATGGCTACAGCCTTGGAACCAGAGGACCAGGATCTTTGGGAAGAAGAGGGGATTCTACTGGTGAAATTGGAAGATGATTTCACCTGTAGGCCAGAATCTGTCTTGCAGAGGGACGACCCCGTGCTTGAGACCTCACACCAGAACTTCCGGCGCTTTCGCTACCAGGAAGCAGCAAGCCCTCGGGAAGCTCTCATTCGACTCCGAGAACTTTGTCGTCAGTGGCTGAGGCCAGAGAGGCGCACAAAGGAGCAGATCCTAGAGCTGCTCGTGCTGGAACAGTTCCTTACCGTGCTGCCCGGAGAGCTGCAGAGCTGGGTGCGGGGCCAGCGGCCAGAGAGTGGCGAGGAGGCGGTGACACTGGTGGAGGGTTTGCAAAACCAACCCAGGACACCAAGGCGGTGGGTGAGGAGGGGGAGTCCTGACCTGTGTGATGTGGAGGGGGACCATTTGCTGGAAGGACGGATTTGGGAGTAGGGCTGACGGGGCCCCATAAATCACCTTTAAATTTAATTGGCTCTGCCCTTGGGTTGCGCCTAGATCCATAAGCCCCATGGGGCAGAGGCGGTGTCTGTGTGTGTGAGTGTGACTTTCTGGTTTTTGAAACACCCACCTAGGGACTACCTTAAGGGCCCTCATCACCCCAGGGTCACGTGGCTTTCGTTTTCCCTTCTTTAGATGTTGAATCTCCAATTTCTGGGGAGGAAGATTTTGTTACTTCCTCAAAGGTTCTCATAAACCCTCAGTCACAGATTTCTGCCCAGGTCAACAGCACATGGAAGCAGACACTGAGGGTTGCTGCGGGTGGGACAGGTAGCGATGGGAAGGCCAGGACTGAAGTCCTGGTGGGTAGGGACACGGTTGAGGGAGGCAAGAAAGCAGTGCAGTGTCTGATCGTTCCTGCTTTGATCTGGCGAGGATAACAGCTTCCTTGCGTGCCCCAATGGAACTGGGGGTTCCCCTCTTCATCTGGGTCCCTCTGGGAGTTTTTTTCTATTGGCAGCTTCTCCTAAAATGAGCCCTGATGACAACCAAGACTTTCCTCCTGATTCCATGGTGACTGGAAGTTGGAATTATTCCCAGGTGACTGCCCATGTTCATGGCCAGGAAGTCCTGTCAGAGGAGCCAGTGCACCCAGGAGCAGAGCCTGAGTCACCTAGTGAGCTGCAGGATCCTGCGCAGACCCTGACCCCAGAGGAGCCCCATGCGGAGATCACACTGAGCCCAGATCCGGGGGAACCAGCAGAACAGAGCCTGTGCCATGAACTGGAGCTGCAGCCGTTGCACGAGAGCGGTGGGAAGCCCCGGCAGAGTGTGGGGGTGGAGGGTGGGGTGGACTTCTGTACCGGCGAGGCTGGGGAAATTGGAATAGGAATAACTCACAGGACAGGGTGTTGAGAGAGAATACTAGCTAGAGTCCCCGTGACTAGGGCTGAGCTTAGAGAGCAGTGCTCTTGGTCATTCCCTTAGCATCCGTTAGTGTTGTAGATTGTGTTTGGGTTATTGGAGCTGCCCTTGGTTCCCAAAGATGATGGGGGTTGCTCAGCTCTTTGTTAGTTTCAGGGGTGCATTGCCTATTGCTGACCTCTGCCCTCTTTTCTTCGTAGAGGTTCCAGTGCCCCAGGACCCAGGCCTTCCTGAGGAGAGGAACACTGGAAACTCAGAGATGGTCGCCCTTCTTACTGCTCTGTCACAGGTGCACCCTCGTGTCCCTCTATTCCATAGAGAATTTGAAGAGCCATATACTCAATGGGTCAGACAGGGCACCAGTTTCCACTCTTCTTTTGTCAGTTTAAATTCTGTTCTTCACTTGTGGGGGCTGGGGAAAGGGAGTTGCATCTAATGAGATAAATTATAATAGTCTCAGTTGGATCTGCAGGCTCCAAAACCCCTTTATTTGCCACTGACCAGGGGGACTAACAGAATGGGATTATTTTGTAACTCTCCACTGCAACTTTGAAGTTGTTGAATGGGGGTTGGTTTTGGTTTTTAGGAATAAACTTGACAGTCATTGGTGAGGATGACTGACTGCTGCAGAAGTGATTTCTGAACTTGCATGGTGTACTCCTGCAAGGGCTGCATTCAGTCAGGCCACAACATTATGAAGACTGACCTTAGGCAGAGCCCAGAAGCGAAGCTATGTGGCTGGGGGGCAAAGGAATAGAATTTATCTGTGCTTTTAGACTAATGGAGCTGAAGTCTTATTTATGCTGTGTAGACTTTGTAAGTGATAAGAGTGATTAGAGAAGGTCAGTCAGGGAAAACTTCCTAGAAAAGATGACTTTTTACACAAATGTAAGTAGCATTAAAGCATCAACTAGGGAATTGAATGATGGCTTTTAAGACTTTTTTTTTGTAATTAAACAATATTCTCAAGAGGAAGAACATAGTTCTTCTGAAAGGAAGTAAGACGAGGTAGCAGTAGCAGGCAGTGTGAATGTGCCAGTAGGGAAGCAGTGACATGGTGAAACAGGTATCCTGAGGGAGCCAAGTATCCCATTGGAGTCCCTTCTGTCTGCTGGGTGGATTCTGCCTATTCTAGAGACCTTCCTTCCAGGAACAGAATGGGAGGCTCCATGAGGCTTCGCATTTTAATTGAATCCTGCTGTTGTTTCAGGGATTGGTAACGTTCAAGGATGTGGCTGTATGCTTCTCCCAGGAGCAGTGGGATGATCTGGATCCAACACAGAAAGAGTTCTATGGAGAATATGTCTTGGAAGAAGACTGTGGAATTGTGGTCTCCTTGTGTAAGGAAGTTCAAGTGTTTCTAGAGTGTTATGAACACAGAGATCTTTCTCCTGTTGGAAATTATGGGGGCTTAGAGCTTAGACTGTATGTTCTAGACTTCTCTTATGCCTACCCCACCAATGAGATTGAAGGGTTAGCTGAGTAAAATGATATCCTTCTAAGTTAAAGGGAAGAGAAATGCTTAGAAAATGGTTGAAAACTTCTAATAAGAAAGTAAAGTTATAATATTACTAGAGGCCCAGTGCACGAAATTCATGCACGGGTAGGGTCCCTAGGCCTGGCCAGCAACAGAGGGCCAATCAAGGCCTTCCTTCCAGTTGCTGGCCATGGTCTTCTTTCCCAGGCTGCTGGCTGGGGCCTTCATTCCATGCCACCCCCTGCTGGTCAGCACACATCATAGCGAGCAATTGAACTCCCAGTTGAACTCCCAAGGGGACAATTTGCACATTAGGCTTTTATATGTAGATCTAGAGAGAGATCATTTTAATATATTTGAGGTAAGCATGAGTTTTGAAACAATAAAAGTTGGAGATAATCTATTTATTTAAATATGGGAAAAGAGGGTAGCATTTACAGTGTGTAATTATTGAGGTATAGGTAAAAGACAAAAAGTATGCAGTACTTGGTTGGAGGTACTCAAGCTAAAAAGACCAAAGATTTGAATGACTTACTTGGCTGATCTGCTTTTACACAGGGAATTGTTTAACCAATCATAATGTCCTATTTCCCCTCTTGAACAGCATTTCCAATCCCCAGATTAGATGAGATCTCCCACATTATAGAAGAAGAGCCTTTGGTTCCAGATATTCTAGAGCCTCAAGAACCTCAAGAGCCAGACATCCTGACTTTTACCTACACAGGTGAGGAAAGACCAGAGGATTCACAAAGCAGCTGGCAGTTCCTTTAGTCAGTGCTCCCCTCTCTCTGAGGTATCGCCCTCATTGGTTCTTCCAATATGTCAGGCATTACTGCTGTCTCCCTCTAAACGCCAAATCCTTCTATCCTTTTCCTCCTCTTACCCCTCCCATCATTCATTTGAGGTATATGTAATACAAAATGGGGGGGGGGGGGGGGGGGGGGGGGGGGGGGGGGGGGGGGGGGGGGGGGGGGGGGGGTGGTATCGGGACTTTTGGAATTGTGGCTAAACCATTTATTAAGCAGTTTACGTAAACTTGATCCTCAGCCTCCACATTTGTGAAATGAGGATTATAATATTTGTCCAAATTAAGGCTATTCACAGCTTAAGATAACAAGAAAGTGCCTGCATATGACAGGCATTCATGTGACTATTTCCTTTTTTCCCTGTCTCTACAGTTATGAAATATGGGCTTCTCACTGTGTGGTCTGGCCCTTCCAGAACTCTGTTTTAAAATACCCCCCCCCCCCCCAATTGTGTAGAAGGCATCATTACCTCTATAATTTTCTCCTCTCACCATTTCTTCAGGAGATAGGAGTGAAGATGAGGAAGAGTTTCTTGAGCAAGAAGATCTGAATTTGGAGACTCTACACACATCTGTTTTAGGAGATCCAGAAATCCACCAGACTCCAGATTGGAAAATAGTCTTTGAGGATGACCCAGGTAGACTTGATGAAAGATTTGATACAAATATTTCTCAACTTAATAGTTCAATAAATCTTCAGGAAACCGTACCTATCCATTCCCTGTTAGGGAAACCTCATGGCTGTCCTATATGTGGAAAAAATTTCACATGTAACTCCCACCTTGTTAGACACCTGAGAACTCACACAGGAGAAAAACCCTATAAATGTATGGAGTGTGGCAAAAGTTACACGCGGAGCTCACATCTTGCCAGGCATCAAAAGGTTCACGTACTGGGCACTTCTTATAAATTCCCCCTAAACCAGAAGAATTTGAATGAGACCTCCCCTCTGGTCCCAGCTGAGAAAACACCTGTTGAGAAGCCCTATCGATGTGATGAGTGTGGAAAGCACTTCCGCTGGACTTCAGATCTTGTCAGGCATCATAGGACACATACCGGAGAAAAACCTTTCTTTTGTACTATTTGTGGCAAAAACTTCAGCCAGAAATCCGTGCTAACAACACACCAAAGAATCCAGCATGGAGACAAGCCCTACATGTGTGGAGAGTGTGGAGAGTACTTCAGCGACCACAGGCAGTACCTGACACACCGGAAGGCACATGATACTGAGCAGCTCTATCTCTGTGGCCAGTGTGGGCGGAGCTTCAGCCACAGGGCTGCATTTGCCAAGCACCTGAGAGGACACGCTGCGGTGAGGTCCTGCCAATGCAATGAATGTGGGAAAAGCTTCAGTCGAAGGGACCACCTCGTCAGGCATCAAAGAACACACACTGGCGAGAAACCATTCACGTGCCCTGCCTGTGGGAAGAGCTTCAGCAGAGGCTATCACTTAATCAGGCATCAGAGGACCCACTCAGGAACCACCTCCCAGCTGGGACCCCATGATAGGAGGTCTGCATTCAGCCCTGACCCCGGGGTAGGCGAGGAGAAGCCCTCTGGTCATCCTGGGGAGACCTTTTCCAGGGAGTCTCCCTGACTTGCCTAGATGGACATAACCTTCCCACAATTAGGTAAATGCTCCTCTCAACTTCTCCTTAAGGAGCTTTTTTGCCCAAAGTACAACCTGAGTTGAGGCTTCTTGACTGGAGTGTCCCTGCCTCTACGCCATCAGTATGAGGTAGGAGAATTAGAAGTCTTACGAGTTGTGGTTATTATATTTTCCCAGAAATAGGCTGTTAGATACCCTAAAGACCAAGCAGCCTCAAGTTAAAGTTGCCCAGGACAATTCCTTAGGTTTGGTAAGGGCTCAGATCTTAAAGCACACAGCCCTGAACTCATGGCCAGATATTTGCATCCAGATTGCTTTGCTAACCATTCACAGGATAACTACACATCTCACTCATCACTTCCCCGCCGGGTACTGTCCGTGATCCCGGGGAGAGATTGGAGAAGTGTCTGATGGGCGAAAACCTCAAAGCTGCTTCACGTGGACCTTGTCAGGGTGCTCCATTCCCATTGACAAAGTGATGCCAGTGCCAGACACTGCTGAAAAGGAGGATCTTGTCCGAAGCCTCTTTCCTTGTGGGTTTTTCTTCCCCTCCTTTTAGAGTTCTCATGCTGTTCGCCTTCCTACTGTTCGACCAATTTCTTGGTTTTGTCCCCAGCACTTTTTCTACTATAAGTGGGGTGTGGCATTTGGGTGCCAAGAGATTTGCAAAGCATAATTAAGTCATAATGAAAACATTTACATTCCCACATAGGTACAAGCCTGCCCACCCACCCCACCCTCTCCACAGGGGTTTGGGAGGGCCTTTTGGAACAGTGTCACCTTACAAAGGCACTGGGTCACATCACTGACATAAAACTGGAGATCTGAGATCAGATTGTGGAACAATTAAGAAAAAGCTGTTGCTGCTGGCCAAGGCTATCAAGACTATGCTCCTGACACCTAACCCCCATGATCCCTACCCTGGTTCTGTGGTATCAGGGAACATAAGGAACCCCAGCACCTGGGACCCTGAAGAATTTACTAAAAGTAAATGGCTTTCACGTGTTTGCATTGTCTGCTTCTCTGTGGTTTCATTTTCATGTAATTAAGAACTAAGTCATAGTATCTCATGGCCCAAGGGTCTCTCTTGCCTGATAAAGGTTCTGTGGAAATGAGGTTGAATAACTATGAACCTCACCTGCTTTGATTGTGGGAGTGGCAAGGACTGGGGAGACTCCTCCGTACATGGAGCACAGGGTATGGGATTAAAGCATGAGAAGAGGGAGACATCTGTGCCTGGTTTCTTCTGGTCTGTTTTTCAATGCAGTGTACACCAGCGGAATATGGGCATAAGAACAAGGCCCAGCCCTAACAGCTCAACCAGGAAATTCTCATTTTGGTCAGTAATGATATTGCAGTTGACTGGTTTGGTTTTAGTACCAGTCTGCCATTGTCCTTTGGAAATACGCACATGGAAATAAATGAAAGTCACACTGGCAGTCAAGTTCCCTGGGTTTTTTTCTTCTCTTACTTCCCCCATTGACTGCCTCCCACCCTCCCCGCCCCTCCCCCAGGCCTTCAGCAACTTATTGTTTGTGTCCATGGGTATATGCATATATGCATACAAGGTCTTCGGTTTATTACCTCCCACCCACCACCCTCCCCCCACTTCCCTCTGAGATTCTGCACTCGTCCATGCTTCCACGTCTTTGGATCCACTCCACTCATTGGTTTATTTTGTTACTTAGATTCCACATATGAGAATGATCATGTGATACTTGTTTTCTCTGACTGACTTCTTTCACTTAGCATAATACTCTCCAGGTCCCTGCACGCTGTCTCAAAAGGTAAGAGATTCTTCTTTTTTATTGCTGCATAGTAGTCCATGGTATAAATGGGCTTTTTTATCCACTCGTCTACTGATGGCACGTGGGCTGTTTCCAGATCTTAGCTATTATAAATTGTGCTGCTATGAACATAGGGATGCATACCTTCTTTCTGATTGGTACTTCGGGTTTCTTAGGATATATTCCTGGAAGTGGGATCACTGGGTCAAATAGCAGTTCCATATTTAATTTTTTGAGGAAACTCCATACTCTTTTCCATAATGGTTGTACCAGTCTGCATTCTGCATTCCCACCAGCAGTGTACTAGGGTCCCCCCACTCCCCCACTTTTTAAAAAATATATTTTTGATTTCAGAGAGGGAGAGAGAAAAACATCAATGATGAGAGAGAATCATTGATTGGCTGCCTCCTGCATGCCCCCTACTGGGGATCAAGCCTGCAACCGGGCATGTGCCCTGACTGGAATCTAACCTGGGACTCTTCAGTTTGCGGGCCAACGCTCTATCCACAGAGCCAAACCAGCTAGGGCTAGGGTTCCGTTTTCTCCACATCCTCGCCAGCACTTGTCATTTGTTCATTTGTTGATGGTAGCCATTCTGACAGGTGTGAGATGGTACCTCATTGTCGTTTTGATTTGCATCTCCCAGATTAGTGACTTTGAGCATTTCTTCATATGTCTCTTGGCCATCTGTATGTCCTCTTTGGAGAAGTGTCCTTTGCCCATTTTTTAATTGGATTGTTTGTCTTCCTTTTGTTAAGTTGTATGAGTTCCTTGTATATTTTGGATATTAACCCTTTATCAGAAGTATCATTGCCAAATATGTTCTCCCATGCAGTGGGCTCTCTTCGTTTTGTTGATGGTTTCTCTTGCTGTGCAGCAGCTTTGTATTTTGATGTCCCATTTGTTTCTTTTCTCTTAGTTTCCTTTGCCTTAGGAGATGGATCTGGAAACATATTGCTACGAGAGATGTCTAAGATTTTGCTGCCTATGGTTTCTTCTAGGATTTTTATGGTTTCATGACTTAGATTTAAGTCTTTTATCCATTTTGAGTTTATTCTTATGTATGGTGTAGGTTGGTGGTCTAGTTTCATTTTTTTTGCAAGTATCTGTCCAATTTTCCCAACACCATTTATTGAAGAGACTCTCTTGACTCCATTGCATGCTCTTGCCTCCTTTGTCAAATATTAATTGAGCTTAATGGCTTGGGCCGATTTCTGGGTTCTCTGTTCTGTTCCATTGATCTATGTCTGTTCTAGTGCCAGTACCAGGCTGTTTTGATTACAGTGGCTTTGTAGTGTAACTTGGAGGAATCACAATTCCAGATATCAAGTTATACTACAAAGCCACCGTAATCAAAACAGCCTGGTACTGGCACTAGAACAGACATAGATCAATGGAACAGAACACTTCACACAAGTTTGAGTTGCCTGGGTTCTTTTCTACGAGCATCTCTCTCTCTCACATGACTGTGTAAGACATGCCATGTGGGGTGATGGCTCCTCTGGGAAGTGGGTGAGAGGGACAGGGCCACCGGTGGTACAGAAGGTGACATTAGCTTTAATGACAAATTGTCCGCTGTTCTGAACTCTGGGTAGGAGGAGAATCGGAGGCCTCTTATGTTATTGTTGTGTCTTCCTGCCGCTGTGAGAGCCCGTGTGCTTCTGCCCCAGCAGCCCCACCTTGAGCTTCCCAGGCACGGGGTCGGAAAGCGCTCCTTCAGATAAAGCGGAACAGCCATCATGGCTGAAGTTTAATAAAGCCGTTGATCACGTTTTAATCTATAAGTTATCTGTGAAAACAAAATAACCCACACCATTTTATTTTATCACTTATTTATTTATTTATCTATATTTTAAAAATCCACAACGTTTTAGAGCCGTCAAGAGCCATCAAGGTGCGGCTGCACACCAGCTATGAAAGCAGAGTCAGTGTTTTAGGTAGTGCAATATTTCCAGCTGCTGAAGAGTGATATGAAATGACAAACTACCCCTCCTCGGCAAGAGAGACCCAGAGTTGATGCTTAGAAACTACTACCCGCACCCAGTCCCACACAGGAGGATTCTCAGGTGATGAAAACCAAGATGGGGTCCCATTTCTTTGCGCAGGTTGACAGTTATGTGGGCCCCAGCATAATGCGCAAACCCGCTCAGTGTACACACACATGCTTAGGAGAGATCTTCGGAGGAATGGAGCATTTAAAGAACGTGGCAAATCCATAGACTCGGAGGTTACTAACAAATCGTAAATGCTGAATTCCTGTCTGTAAATTCCTTGCTGCCTTTCCATCAAAGTAAAACACACACACACACTGGCCTCCGGGGGCTCGGCACAGCCAGGCCTGGACGCTGACGGGACCCCGGCACCCGTCTCCACAGAAGCCGTGGAGACAGGTCTCGCCCACGTTGTCGTCAACCTGAAGGTTCTTGCTGGAAGGTGTTTGCTGCTTGGAAGGGAGCTACAAGCCCAAGCCGCTCCATAGGGCAGACGAGGGACCAGGCACTCCTGGCTTCTATTCTGGCTCAGTCTCCGTGGTGGGGAGACTGAAGGGGTGTGATGAGGGGGGCGAGGGTGGATGGTTGTCAACATAGACCACTGATACGGCCTTTGCCTCAATTCCCTGGATCTAGAGTCAAGTTCTCATGATAAAGGTGAAGAATGAGGACAGAGGAGCACAATGGGAGGACAGAGAAAACAGTAAAAACAACAAAGAAAACCAACCCAGGGGGCCGTGAATTTCCTGAACCTTGTGAGCTGAGAGTACAGAGGTCTCCAGGGTTCCCTGTGCTGAGGACGGACGGGGGTGAGACCCAAGTTTCTTGGATTTTACGATCTGAGTAAAGCCGTGCCCAGAAGAGCAGGACCTTGGCTAAGATTTGTTTCCTCCTGCTTAACAGGCGGGCAAACAAGCAGGAGGAAGGCAGCTGCTCCCGGGAACCAGGAGGCTTTGGGTGACAGCCGCACCTTCTAGAAACGGAGCTGCTCGTAGGGCCAACTGGCGTTTTCTGGCAAACCCAGGATGCAGTGTGAACGCACTTTCTGGAACAAGCCAGTGGAGGCGCCCTAGCAGCTGGCCTGCTGAGGACTCGGAGCATCTGAGGCCAAAGAGAGCAGCGCCCAAACTTCCTGTGCTCATGACCTTCCAGCGGCACCTCTGCCTCCCTGGGGAGCAGGTGGTCTTGGCCATCTGGAGTCTGGAGAGGCTGCTGGGGATGGGCTGGAGGCAGAGCCTTTGTTGGATGCATAGAGGCTACCTGAGTAGTTTTCAGAAACAGGAGTGTCTCACGCGTATTAGGCTTCGCGCACACAGGCTCAGGTCACGGAAACCAGCCTGGAGCTTGGAGTGCCTGGGCCTTGTGCATGCACAGCGCACTCAGAGACGTAAGGAAGGAAAGACTCACCAAAGAGCAAACTATAAAAAAGAGAAGCCCCTCCACAGTCGTGGGCCTGGGCTTCAGGCCACTGGGAGTACGGAGAAACGACCGATGCTGGCGGAATCTGGAGGTTTATTTCCGACACCCCCTTCCCATTAGTGTCACCTGGAGAATGTGTAGAGTCGCATGTGCATCCCAAGTTCTTGAAGCCACAGGGGAGTCTCATGGCTATAGAGAGGGTCTGAGGGCTGCAGTCACCTGGCATGTCGGTCTCGGGCCCCGGGCAACGCTGCCTCCTGGAGCTGAGGTCCTGGTAGGCAGGAGTCTGTGAGGCAGGCGGCCGGCCTCGGGTGCTAGGACAGCTCGAAGCCCGTGTTCATGCTGATGGCGTAGCGCAGCTTCTCCCGCAGGACGCTCTTCTTGCTGTAGTTGGGCAGCTTGAGCAGGTTAAAGCAGGTGGAGGAGGTGGGCAGGCGGCCACCTGGCTCCCGCTTGCGGATGGTGAAGAAGCCCCGGAGGACGCTGCCCAGGGTGTCCCCAGTGTCCTGCAAGCACATAGCACAGCCTCGGTTGGAGGTGCCTAGTGAGGGAGCGTGGGCAGGTGCCCGAACGCAAGGCCCGGGGAGAGGACCTGACCAGTGCTGGGTGCTGAGCGGGGTGTGCTGCACCGCCCTGGCGAGGCTGGGCCTGTGAGTGTGCCCTCCACCACCAAGACTGGCCCCAAACTGAGGACAAGCCTCGAGGGGCGAGTGCACAGAGCAGCCCCTCTCCTTGGACAGCACAGGGGACTCCTGTGTTAAGGAAGCGCCAGGAAATGGGGCCTCTGGGGAACTGCTAATTACTGAGTAACCAATTGTCAAAGAGCCAGAATACAGTGAAAATACTTTAGGTCCCCAAACATTTCTGCGTGCAGCCTCACGCTTTCTCCCCGACCTGGCCAGTGCTTGGCCGGGGCAGACTAGCTTGGGGCAGCCGCCTCCAGCAAGGGGGCTCGTGTCCCATGGGAGGATCTGGAGCCCAGACTGCAGCATCCTGAAAGGCGTGGCACTCACAGGCCACCAGGCTGCAGGAGTGGGGGGAGGGAGACACTTAACAAGGGCTACTCTTGGAGCACCAACCCCGCAGAGGATGACAACCCCTAAGGCATTCATTCTCTTTATAAAAGACAGGAAACGGAGCAGCCTGCCCAGCTGTGCAGCCAGCAGGTGGAGGAGTTGGCATTCAAGCCTGTGCCTGTTCAGTCCCTAGGTCCATGCCCTCACCCTCTGCCACACTGCCTCTCAGACCTGGAGCCTGGCAGAGCAGCGGCGACTAAAAACACCTCCAGCTACTCCTCCCTGAGGGAGGAAGGAGGACCAACTGAGCTGAGGCAGCAGGGCTAGCCTGCTCTCCCAGGGGAACAGCGAACCTGCTCCACGGCTCCCAGGAGCCCAGCGGCTTGCCCTGTGGTGGGCATAGCACACGACCCTCCCCAGCCATGGTACCTGGTCATCTGACACTTCGACACAGCGAATGGAGAAAGGAGGCTTGAGGTAGGCGAATCCCAGGAGCGGGGGCCTGGAGCAGCTGGTCACAAACTGCAACACAAGGCGGGTCAGGGGACAGGGGGCCGGCGCTCCCTCAGAAACGGGCCCTCGGTCTCTCACTCCTCCAGTGACGGGTCAGTCACTGCTGTTCGGCCGGCAGGACGGGTCACAGAGGGCACATTCAGCCCAAGAACTGGGACACATGTCACATGTCTCTTAAGGGCTGGTCTCAGACTAAAACGTGAAATCCACGCCAGCGGACATGACTAGCCGAGTCTGGTGGAGGATGTGTGAAGAGTTCAGGAACAGTGAAACTCCCACCAGGGGAATGGTCTCTGGTGGGACTGGCATGTTTTGAACATTACAACTTTAAAGACTCCAGTACAGGAGTCCTGGTGAATGCCAGCCACTCTCTTTGCAAAATATACACTAATAGCCGCTTACTTGACGGTGCGCATTGTATCGGGACATTGCATGTGTGGTACTGTGTGTTCATACTACTGAGAAAAAAGCTACACAGAGGTAGTCCCTGGTGAATAGAAATGGAGACTAAACCCTACACTGCAGGAGCAGATTGTCTCTATTTTCTTAAGGTAACAGCACCACTTTTATAACGACAAGAAAGCAAGAGAGAGGCATGAGCAAGGCCAGCACCAGCGAAGGGGCAGATGGAGTGCGGAGCCCAACAGGCAGAGCATGCCTGTCCCTGCAGAGGGTCCGCGCAGGCTCGCCTCACCTCGAGGCCCTCCCCGGTTACTACCTGACCCGCCTATGGGACAGGGCATGCTGATGACAGGAGGTCCTCCTGTTAATGTCATTTTCCCCCAGTGTAAGTTATTACACTGGCCTTCTAGATTTAGAATATCTACGTATGCATGCACGCACACAAAGGTAACATGCACAGTACCTTCAGAAACATGGCTCTCTCGTTGGGCGTGAAGTCGGAGGCCAGAATATCCCAGAGCCAGATAATGACCCTGTGACTTCCATGAAAACCACCGTAGTACACTGTGTGCTTCCTGAAAACAATGCAGACACGGCTCAGTCACGCAGACACAGGGAAGCACGGCATTTAGACAGGCACTACTAACTACCAAGTCCCCTGAAAGCCAGAGTTCATGTCTTAATAACCCCATGTCTCTGGAAGCTAACGGGGCAGAGAGTTCAAGAGCTGGCAGCTCTGGAGCAGAAGCCAATAGGAGGTCCTGCAACTAGTCCCGAGAAGCTCAGAGAGCCCAGCGGTCCTCAAGATCTGCTTCACTTCGGTTTCTAGGCACACAAGTGGTTGGGCTTTTATTCCAAGCAGTTCACCCCAGGAGCAGGGAGGAGAGCATCGGAGGTGGGCCCTGAAATAACTCTCCAAAGGGGACCCCACGGGGGGCCGCTTGCTTTCCAGGCCTAAGAACTTCGCCCTCACCAGCTCACTCCTTACTTTAAATCCTCCAGGTCAATCTCAGCGTTGTCACCGGAGATGAGACGCTGGAGCTCAGGGGTTGAGAACATCCGGGTCCACTCGGGTTTGATGATAGAACGGAATCCGCTGATGAGGGCAGCCGTCTGGTTTTTGATTTGAGTGTGCATTCGAAAGTGTGCCATCAGATGGATGTAGCTAATTCTGTAGCCGACAAAAGAAAACAATGGAAATTAACAGGACAGAGTGGGCTGTTCCCAATGGGCTAGAAGATGAGTTAGGTCATTTTTGTTCCATTTTACAGAAACACAAACAGTACCAGGACATTTCACCAGAACAACCAGATGACGATGACGGCTCTCCTGAACAGTACACTCCGTGCCTCTGTGAAGGCATTGAACGTTCAAGGGCATTACCTCATCACTTCTCCAAAAAGAACCGCACAAAACAGTGGGCCAGTCATTCATCAGGATAACACCCCAATGTGTCAAGAGTCAAAGCAAGACAATCTCCAGGTAAGGAGAGGGCCCTTCTTGGTACACAGGGTACTTTTCCGGTCTTGGATTTATTTTCATCCTTTTGGACATACACCAATTAAGATGTCATGCAGTCCTCCACTGAGCTTTAAAGCAGAGAAAAACCACTTCATACTGAAACTTCAATCAAAACCCTTGCTCATCTGGACCAAGAGAGAGGCCATGCAAAGGAGAGGCCGCAGAAAGTTCTGGCCAAATGCAGCTGGCTCATGTTCAGTTTCAACTAGGACGTCAGGGCACTAACCACGGCTCCAGCAGATGGTCTCCTGGGTCTGATTTTATGAACACAAAGGCCGCATGTACAACGTATAATATACTGCAACTGAACAGGTTGAGTACATCCCAACAGGCTTGCTAGCCTTGCTGATTTCTTAGCAAGCACGTACTCAGGGGTGAAAGAACCCGAGCCCAGCCCAAGTACAACTCTCAAAATCCCAATCAGTCCAATCCAAGGAAACGTGTTACCGCAGCACTCAGATCTGAGTGACTGACCTTGAAAACAGCCTACTTTAAAAATTATCCAGCAGCAAACTTGCACATCCATACACTTCAAGATGACCTTTCCTACTATTGTGACTCTTTCCCTTGACTCTTTGAAGCCGGTCCCATTTCACCAAAGAAAGAGAGGGGCTCTCCCATTTCACACCTCGGAAGTGCAGGGCCCAGCATCCCATCCCCTGAAGGAGGAGAACCGGGCACTGCCAGGCCTCGCAGGATAGGGAGCCTGCTGCACTGAACCCCGCTCTCACCCTGAGGTTTACACTGAGAATGTGGAAGAGCGAGTGAAAGGACTTTCTCCACATGAGTTTCCAGGCGGGGCAGGAACCTCACGCAACACAGGCAGCCTGCAGCATTGAACCCCACTCTCACCCCTGAGGTTTACAGTAAGAACGTGGAAAAGTGTGTGAAAGGACTTTCTCCACAGGAGTTTCCAGGCGGGGCAGGAACCTCACGCAACACAGGCTGCACCGACCCACTTCCTCCTACCACCACCCCTGTGCCCTCTTGTCTGGCACAAAAACCCACCAATCTGAGGGCGGCTGGCTGTGTGTGACGTGTCACGTATTCGATGATGGTGGCAACCACTGCTCTCATTTACTAAGTCCCTCCCGTGACCCAGACACCCTGGAAGGTCTTTTACACGCGCGCTCTCCCGGGAAGCCCTCTGCAGGGATGGTGAGAGGGAACACAGGGGCAGGAACAGGATCCACTTGCTGACGCCTCCAGCCTGTTCCTCCCAGCCAGGCTCTGTTCTCTCTCAGCTGTCGAACTAACGCCCCCGAGGCAAGTCAAACTGGTGCATCTCAATCCTGACAGAACAGTCTGTTCTGAATGAAAGCTCCCAAGCATGAGGCTGACCAAGCCCTCCCAACCCAGAGACACGATGCTCAGGACGCTGGGCTGTAATGTGCATCTGGTCCAAAGGCCTCACCGGGTGGGACCGAGCTCTCACGTGTCACTGAGGAGAGTGACACTCAGATTATAGTTCAGGTGCTCAGCGGAGCCTAGTGGTAGGAGAAGATGGAACTATTGTCTTGGTACAAAGGGTATTTTTCCGGTCTTGGATTTATTTTCATCCTTTTGGACATACACCAATTAAGATGTAATGCAGTCCTCCACTAAGCTTTAAAGCAGAGAAAACTCGCTTCATGCTGAAACTTCAATCAAAACCTTGCTCATCTGGACCAAGAGAGAGGCCGTGCAAAGGTGAGGCCGCAGAAAGTTTTGGCCAAATGCAGCTGGCTCATGTTCAGTTTCAACTAGGACGTCAGGGCACTAACCACGGCTCCAGCAGATGGTCTCCTGGGTCTGATTTTATAAACACAAAGGCCGCATGTACAACGTATAATACACTGCAACTGAACAGGTTAAGTACATCCCAACAGGCCTGCTAGCCTTGCTGATTTCTTAGCAAGCACGTACTCAGGGGTGAAAGAACCCAAGCCCAGCCCAAGTACAACTCTCAAAATTCCAATCAGTCCAATCCAAGGAAACGTGTTACCGCAGCACTCAGATCTGAGTGACTGACCTTGAAAACAGCCTACCAGCAGCAAACTTGCACATCCATACACTTCAAGATGACCTTTCCTACTATTGTGACTCCTTTCCTTGACTCTTTGAAGCCGGTCCCATTTCACCGAAGAAAGAGAAGGACTCTCCCATTTCATACCTCGAAGTGCAGGACCCAGCATCCCATCCCCTGAAGGAGGAGAACCGGGCACTGCCAGGCCTCGCAGGATAGGGAGCCTGCTGCACTGAACCCCGCTCTCACCCTGAGGTTTACACTGAGAATGTGGAAGAGCGAGTGAAAGGACTTTCTCCACATGAGTTTCCAGGCGGGGCAGGAACCTCACGCAACACAGGCTGCACGGACCCACTTCCTCCTACCACCACCCCTGTGCCCTCTTGTCTGGCACAAAACCCCACCAGTCTGAGGGCGGCTGGCTGCGTGTGACGTGTCACATATTCAATGATGGTGGCAACCACTGATCTCATTTACTAAGGCCCTCCTGTGACCCAGACACCCTGGAAGGTCTTTTACACGCGTGCTCTCCCGGGAAGCCCTCTGCAGGGATGGTGAGAGGGAACACAGGGGCAGGAACAGGATCCACTTGCTGACGCCTCCAGCCTGTTCCTCCCAGCCAGGCTCTGTTCTCTCTCAGCTGTCAAACTAACGCCCCCGAGGCAAGTCAAACTGGTGCATCTCAATCCTGACAGAACAGTCTGTTCTGAATGAAAGCTCCCAAGCATGAGGCTGACCAAGCCCTCCCAACCCAGAGACACGATGCTCAGGACGCTGGGCTGTAATGTGCATCTGGTCCAAAGGCCTCACCGGGTGGGACCGAGCTCTCACGTGTCACTGAGGAGAGTGACACTCAGATTATAGTTCAGGTGCTCAGCGGAGCCTGGTGGTAGGAGAAGACGGACCTATTGACAGGCCTATATCTACTCCTCACGCCAGGTTCTACTGTTTTAATTCGGTGAGAATAGGCCAGGTGGAGACAGTGCATTGAGGGGTTTGGCTTCTAGGGACCAAAGAAGTTGACATTCATGACAGATTCTTGAAAGCCTGTTATCTGTGACAGCAGCTGCCGGGCCTCAGAAGCTCCTCATATCTAAGACCTATCTGCTGCATCTGAACTTGCCACTGTGTTCTCAAGATCGGGCTTTCTACAACCGCCACGTGCTATCATTCCTAAACCATCTTCCCTCCAGGTGCCTTCTGCCTCGGTGCCCTCTGGGTTCCGGACTGCATGCCCGAAGGGCCCAGAATCCATCTGTCTGCACCGAGGGCCATCGTTACATTCCTAGGAACACTGCCTCTGGCCTCATAAGTGCTACTGCAAACAATAAAGTGTCAATTCTTACTTTGCACATCGACTTTAATACGATTTTGGCCTATGAACTCTAACCAGTAAGTTCCATTATAATATTTATGGTTTTTCTACTTCAAAGTATCTTAATAAATTCTCAAAGTAAGCCTGGAGAGCCAGAATGAAGTCTTCTCAAGTGCTGACCTTAAAAATCGAATTGCGATACTCACTTATTTTCATTTGTAACAGGAATGGTCTTCCCTCCAGGAATCAGTTCATGGCAAACGAGCTGGGGGAGAAGAGGGGGGCAATCACTCGAGAGGATTCTAATGGGGAGAAAGCTTCCTGCAGAGAAAAGGGCCGACACCCATGTCCGGAATAACGACACAATTAAGATGGGACATGTTTGGGAACAACCATTTCCACAAAAAGCCTGGGCTTACACAGCAAGCAGACTCTGCACGATCAATATGAAAGGTTTTTTTTCTCCAGAAAAAAAAAAATGGTGTCGGGGCCAGGGAGAAAGATCTGGAAGGCCAGCCACGTGTTACCGGTGGCACTCTCTGGGCACCGCCACTCTAGGCGGTTTTCATTTTCACCCGTGTGCCCACATTCTAGCTGATACTTGGTTAGGAGTTTGCATTATTTTTATAGTCAGGAGAGAAAATTAAGAATGCAGGAAGAAGCCTCAAAATCTGATGAAAGATTTGGAATCAACTGCTTTCCTCAACATCAAGAACTTCAGTGGGTCACCTAAAGAAATGAAAGAGTGCGTCCTTTTCAAGCTAATTTTAATAGAAACTCTGTTAATATAACTCTAAAGATGTGGTCAGTTTGGAAAAGTAACCTCTAGAGCCAATGCTGTGTACATCATGGGGCACACCAAAGATTTTCAAACTAAAAGGGCCCTAGGAGTCGCCCAGCCTGGCGTTTCCCACAAAGGTCCCAGGGAGCACCCTGCCTGTGAGCTCTGATTTGACAATCACTCCATGAGATGGCATTCTCTCTCTGAAAGAGGAGTTCTGTGGTCAAATGCGCTGGGTTCTCACAGGCTTCTCTGAGCCCTCGGGTGCCAGCCTGCTTGGCGGCTCTTCAGGAGGAGGGTAGGGCACATGGGCACTTACAGAGCACCCGGTGACACTGGTCCCAGCGAGGGCACACACTCGGCAAGTGGCCCTTTGAGAAAAGGAACTTGTGGCTTGGGGAGACCGAGCGGCCTCTGAGGCCACAGAGGCAGGGCTCAGAGGCAGCCCTGCACCCGGGCTCACGGCACGGTTCCTCCAGAGCAGCCCTCGGGCCACATGCACGGGGGCTCATTCAGGTGTCACCGGGACACACTGGAGGGGCCGGGGCACTTCCGAGAAAAGCTGAGAAGAACTCGGGGAGGAAACAGCTCTGCCCCCATGATTTCAAGGGTCTTTTTTTCTTCCTGTTCTGCTCTTTGTGACGAGTTGGGATGGGGACAGGAGTCTGTTAGAGGCACGTCTTCTCAGAGCCTTCTTCCCCCTTTCTAAGTCACTGCCCTCATGAGTGACAGCTAATCCTCACCATGGCAACAAAAAGCAACGTTACAAACGGAGCTATGACTTCAATTAGGAATGACCCAGAGCGTAACCTCAGCAGAGCAAGGGGTCTCAGCACAGCGAGAGCGAGCAGGCAAAGGCCAGGTCAGCTGTAATGGAAGGAGACCTCCCCCTCCCGGCAAGGTGGGACAGGAGAACTGGCACGGGAGCCAGAGGAAAGAGGCCGGACAGACCACTCTCTGTTTAGGGACCGTTGGGCAAAGCATCAAGGGCAGGGCAGGCCTCAGGAAGCCCAGAGGGACAGAAAAACTTCAGCCCCAGAAGTCGACCTACCTGACCCATGACATCTTCATCGTACGACAGCGTCAGGCCCAGGTCGGAGATATAATGGAAGGAGGAGACCTCCCCGTCCCGGCGAGGTGAGACAGGAGAACTGGCACGGGAGCCAGAGGAAAGAGAGGCCAGACAGACAGACACTCTGTTAGGGACCGTTGGGGAAAGCATCAAGGGCAGGGCAGGCCTCAGGAAGCCAGAGGGACAGAAAGAAGACTTCAGCCCCAGAAGTCAACCTACCTGACCCATGACGTCTTCATCGTACGACAGCGTCAGGCCCAGGTCGGAGATGTCCCCATCGTAGCGCTAAGACGACAGAGAAGGGGAAGTGTTGGGACCCAGCAGGGCTATGTCCTTGAAGAACTGACACTCCTGCCTACAAGGTCTGCTTAGGCATCGACTGCTGTGGCCACTGAACAGCTGGAAGCAAAGGAGACAGCCACACATCCCCTCGAGGAAGGAGGCCCTGAGCATGGGTCCTGAGAGGCAGCATCCTGAGGGCACGAGGGGTAGGGAACCTCATCCACCACACCCACCCTGCGGGGCTTCACTCGCCGTTGCCTTCCCGCCAGCGCTCAGCTAAGCCCCCGCCTGTCCTCACTGACCTTAATGGAGGTGAGGTTTTTGTAGAACTCGGAGTCCAGGGAAGGCAGCTCGTCCACGGAGCTATAGAAGACACTGTGGTGGTGCCCGAGCAGCTGGCTCAGGAAGAAGGAGGCGAAGGGCACGTCTACCACGATCCCCTGGGGGAGGAGACAAGCTTGTTTGTCCAGATTTCGCTCCTATAATCCCATCAGGGGCAGCTCACGGAGAGGCTCCAGAAGCATCTCCGGGCACTTCTGAAATTTTCAATCTGGACGCTACCTCCCCATCACTTAACAAACCCAACCAAGTCCCCCCTGGGGACACCTCAGCATGGTGGTTATGAACATAGGCTTTGGAGCCACACCGCTCAGGGATCAAACCAGCTCTGCTGCTGCCCGGCCACGGAGCCTCGGTTTCCCACCTGCAAATGGGTGACAGCGCAGCCTCCCTGCTGAGATTTGGGGAGCAGGTTGTGGGAGCTCAGAGGCCAAGCACCCAGCAGAGGCAGAGCAGGGCAAACAGCGGGGCCCAGTGCCCCCGTTTCTTTCATCTGCACTGTTGTTATTGTTGCTGGGGAGGGAGGAAACAGACGAGGCCCAGGAAATGGGGGAGGACGTTCACACCACCCCTCACCCTTCAGCGAAGCGGAGGGCAGGTTTAGGACTCAGGTGGCCTGGGTGCAAATCGCATTCTACCCCTTAACGAGCGATGAGACTCTGGATAGGCGCCTCCTCCAGCCTCGGTTCTCTCGTCCTTATACAAACAGGACAGCGGCGGCCACGCCACAGGGATGCTGAGGACTCAGTGAGCCGCACAGGAAGGTACCAGTATCTCTGTACAGTCATCACGGTTCCTGTCCTTTCCTGACTTTACCCTAATGACAGGCAGTTGACACGCTAGGTCTGATCACATAAATGCAAACAAAGCCCACGGTACTTCCCACGTTTTATCGTCCTTTCCAGTTCGATGCTCCTTCACGCGCCTACCTCATACACGGCCTTCCCCAGCATCTTGCCCACGAACTCAAAGAGCTGCAGGTAGTTCTCGTGGATGTAAGAGGTGGGCGAGGGGTAGAGCCTCTCGTCCCCACTGGTTGTCTGCGAGGAAAAAGGTGACAGAGGCAGGGAGGTGAGGCCTTGTGTGGAGCAAGCCCAGCCCTTCGGTTCTCGTGGCGCCTCCGTGTGGCGGCTGGCAGCCCCGCTCCCTCCCCTGGAATACCTTGAACAGGTTCAGTGCCGGGTCAAACACCCTCTTGATGATCTCTTCCAAGAACTCCTTGAAAACACCGTCTTGATCGATCCCTGCCTCGTCCACCCCGAGGTCATTGACAAACTTCACGCGGATCACGCCCTTCATGGCGTGCTGGGACAGCTGCCGCAGCTGCTCGTAGCCGTCCTGCCGAGGGCAGAAGTGCAGCCCATTAGGACCCCACTGCACACTCGGGGCTCCCCGAAGGCTCTCCTCCCTGTGGGAGCTCTCCAGTGGAATAGACGTGTGAGTCAGGGCGCATGGGCACATGAGAAGAGCAGTTTTCACCCGTTCTTAATGAGAGCCTGGTCAAAGGAAAACTCATTTTGTGGGACGTGACTTTACCACTCTTCCCTGAAGGAGACTGCCTTCGAGAGGATGCAGAGCAGCGAGACAGGAAACTAGACAAAATGAGTCACAACAGGCTCTCGGCCATCAGACAAGGATGAAAGAAGCCTGGACCAGATCTCGCCCTCTCTGTTTTAATGATACAAGGATCTAGCTCATTGGTTATCAACCACACTTACAGACACACTAGAAGATGAAGAATAAAATACCCTCCACCTCAACTCCTGGTACCTCTCCCCAGATCAGAAAGGCCTTGTGAGTCATGCTGAGGAATTTAAACATCCAGAGGGCGGTGGGGAGCCCAGGAGTGGTTATGCCAGGAGCAACATGGCTGGCTTTCTGCCCTAGGTCTCTCTGTTGGCAGCAGAGCAGATGGCTGGCAGACCCCGACCCGGGGACGGGAGAGCTGGCTTCATTCTTCAGGGCCTTCGAGGCCTGATATCCACGCCTGGCTGAGAATCTGAATTTCTTTGGCCTTAGTTCTGCCACTGGCGGGTGAGGGGACAAGCGGGTGTCCCCCTGAGGTTCCTCCCGGGACTGGAATGCTACAGTGCCAGCCCCGTGCACCCTTGTGAGGGGATGCCTTCCTGGAGGACTAACCTGGACGCCTAGCACAGAAGCCCCGCCTTCAACACAAACCACAGCAAAGGAAGCGGACAAAAAGCCTGGGACATCATGAGTCTAATGTCAGCTTTTTGATGCCCCTCGTGTCCAAATCGAGCAAAGGCCACGGGGCTCTCATGTTCTAATAATCAGACCACCAGACTGTAACACGGCTAACGGAATAAGCGACCCTCCTCCCTCCTCATTCAGTAGGAAGGCCAGTGATCAGTTTCATGACAAGATATTTCTAATGGGACGGGAAGAGGAAAACAGACTTTGCCTAAAACCTGAGACAGACACCCCTCCTTTTACGTCCCTTAGGGATGGGTATTAAAATGCAGCCTCAGGTAACCAGGACGTCAAGTGACAGTGCCATAAGCATTGACACCTGAGAAGGGAGCTGGGGACTCTCCAGACTTCCCGTGGGTGCTGGTCCCACTGGAGGGGGATGGTAGGTGGTGGGGCTGAGAACTTTGAGACAGGAGAGGTGCATCTGAAGAAAATGCGGGAGAAGGGAGTTTCTATTACGCAACTGGGCGTATTCTTTGGAGTCGCCAGAGTGGTAACCTATATGCTGGCTTTGACTGCGGTGGGCCACTTCCCTGGCACCTCATCAGTGTGTCTACAAAGAACTTCTGGCTCTGTGGTAATGCAGCTCCCAGCACGGCTCAGCCAACTTAACACCTACACTCCCGCCTCCACTTGCACAGTTGGGAGTCTGGACCAAGGGCCTGCCAGGACAAATGGAGTTTGCACAGACACGAGATGTTCTGCACATCGCACTTCCTATCCTCCTTTAGAGGCACCAAGTGTTTGATGCTCTAGCCAGGGGCCCTCCTGGTGAAAAGGAGAAGAAAACCTGTTTAACCAAGCAGCTCTTAGAGCAGGAAACAGGACAAATGGCCCCTTTCTGGCTCCCAGAGCCTCAATTCCAGTGTCATTAGATGAAGGAGTGACAAGAACAGTTCAGAGGCAACAGTTCACCTGCTGAAACGCCTACCCTCCACAGAGCACACTTCCTGTGGGCTTCTCACCTCCAACATCCGGGACCGCCGGATAGTGATGTGGGTGACGTGAGGGGAGGCGGAGCTGGTCTCCACGAGCCCCAGTTTCTCTTTCTCCTTGGTGACCATGTTTCGGAACAGGAGAACTCTCTGAAACGAGCAACGGTGAGACCAGAAACAGGGTCAGGGCTGATGATTCCCTAAAACACACTGGACAAGATTCATGGCTTTTAAGTCATTTGAGACGCAACTGGAATGGGATGCTTCCAGAAGTTAAAAGTGACTTGAGGGAACAGGAAACATTCCCCAAAACACTTGGGAATTAGAAATATAGCTTCTTCCCTCCCTCCTATATTCTCTCCAGCCAGACAGGCTGTCCGTCTGGCTCTCCAACAGCACTGCATTCTCTCACTCGAGGCCTTTAAACACTGCCCACTTTTGCCTGTGCTCCCGACCCCTTTCTGGGCTCCCATAGCAATCAACCCTGTGGCACACACCCCACTCTACAGGACTGCCAGTTCATAGTGTCTACAATCCCTGTACCCCCAGGACTTAGCTTCATGCCCTACAAGAGTAAGATCCAATCACGGTTTGCCTCTGCTGAATGAGTGAGCGCGTACGTTTATTTCCAACTGGGTAACAGATGTGGAAAGCCAGGAGCCACGTGGAGGAACAGAAAGACACACGGGCCCTGCTCTGAGTGCGACTCACGTTTTTGTGAGGAATGACGTGAGGGATGTACTGCAGGATCAGCTGGGCCCGCTTTCTGTCCTTGTCCAGTTCTTGGAAGAGCACGCTAGGTTTGAGATCCCTTAAAAAGAAAGACATGGGCTTGGGATAATGAAAACAAAAAACCCACTATTCTTGGCAAACTGCACCCTGCGGGCCACATGCAGCCTGCCGCCCATTTTTTGTCAAGTTTTAATGGGACACAACCACACTCATTCATTATGTATTGTCTCTGGCTGTGTTCGTGCCACAGCGACTGGTCTGCAGAGCCTAGAATAGTCACCGTCAGGCCCTTGACAGAAACAGCTGGCCAGTCCTGCTCTAGGGCCACAACTTCAAGACTTACACAGGAGTTGACATATCATTGATGAGACAACGTGGACACGATCTTATGTTTAGTTGTTGCAAGAGGATTCCCCAACCCCATCCTCCAAAACACCTAGCTGTAGTTTTTATCCTGCTAATTCTGATTTTTAAAAACTGCCATTTGCCTAGCATTACCTGTAGCCCAGTTCAGCTGAACATTTTCCTTCTTCCCAGTTTGGATAAGAAACACTTGCTAAATGTGACCGGGCTTTGCTGCTATAATGAGCTCTAACCATCCTCAGTGTACGAATATTTTAACAGAAGGAACTGCTAGGTGAGCCGTCCCGACAGGTGTAGGAAGAACGGGTCTCCTTATGCAGGTGAAAGATGAAGGAGAGGGCCAAGTTCCTCTCTGCCCTGGGACGTGAGTGCAGTGTCCGTAAACCTGCCTCCCCACCCCGGGTGCTCACTTTCGCAGCCAGTGGTCCTCAGGGGCGAAGCGGCGCCGACAGTCCCGCTCATACAGCACCATCAGCCACCCGTGGACGGACTGGAACAGCTCCAAGGTCTCACCCTTGGCGTTCTCTGTGGGCACACAAGCAGGAGGCACCCTCACGAAGCTAATCAGAGCGGAGACGAACTGAAAGGACAGCTCTGGTCATCAAGTCCCACCAAGGCCTTCCTCCCCCAACACCCCCTGTGACTCCTGCATGGCACCAACAGAGCTGAAAGGCGCCCTGGCTGTGTTCGAAGTGTCTACAGGACTGAATGTCTCTTAGGCACACTCACACCGCCCCCCACTAGCATGTCATCTAAGACCCTATTAATCTAAGGAGCTTTGTACTGAACCACTGGAAACACATCAGGAGGTGCATCTAACCCAGCCGTGGGCAAACTACGGCCCGCGGGCCGGATCCGGCCCGTTTGAAATGAACCCCCCCCGTGAATCCTGCATGGAACCAACAGAACTGAAAGGCGCCCTGGGTGTGTTTGAAGTGTCTACAGGACTGAGTATCTCAGGCACATTCACGCTGCCTCCCACTAGCACATCATCTAAGGAGCTTTGTACTGAACCACTGGAAACACATCAGGAGGTGCATCTAATCGGAGGTGTTAGCGGGCACACGTTTATCTTCTCAAAGATAAAGAATCAACACAAAGAATCAAAAGGAGATTTGGGGCAAAGGTAATCATTACTAATAATTCCTGATACAAGCAAATCTTGAAAAACATGTGGGAGAACAAGACTTCTTTAACTTCACCACTGTCTTAAGAGGCATAGATAGCGAAAAAATGAAACTTCTAATTAGGTGAAGAAATGTGCATTTTCAGTTAACGCTGACAGCTAAAAAGGCTAAGAATCAGCTGTGTTCCTGACTGACCTCCCCGCCTGTAGCATCAACTGAACAATGGCCGCCACCTTTACCTTACCTACGATGCCATCCCAGATCATCTTAAACACAAAGGAATTCAGGAAAGAGGAGATGGTGACCAGTTCTTCCAGTTTGAATGAAATTTGTTCTTCATAAACTTCAATGTCATCAAGGATCCTAAATCAGACAGGAAATTATCCATAATTATCCACCGAGAAAAGGCAAAAAACTAGATCTGTACTTCTTAGAGGACAAAATAAGGTAACGAAATAAGTTCTATCTTTTAGAGATACTTACTGTAAAATTTACAGATAAAGTAGTAAATGTCTAGGATATGCTTCAAAATAATGAGGGAGAGGAGAGCGGTGGGCATACAGATGAAGCAAGACTGGCAATGAGTTAACTGCTGAAGCTGGTGATGGGTGAAAAGAGGAGATGGTGACCAGCTCTTCCAGTTTGAATGAAATTTGTTCTTCATACACTTCAATGTCATCAAGGATCCTAAATCAGACAGAAAATTATTCACAATTATCCACCAAGAAAAGGCAAAAAAAACTAGATCTGTACTTAGAGGACAAAATAAGGTAACGAAATAAGTCCTATCTGTTAGAGATACTTACTGTAAAATTTACAGATAAAGTAGTAAATGTCTAGGATATGCTTCAAAATAATGAGGGAGAGGAGAGCGGTGGGCATACAGATGAAGCAAGACTGGCAATGAGTTAACTGCTGAAGCTGGTGATGGGTGCACAGGAGTTCATTGTACTATATTCTCTCTACTTCCTATTGACTTGAAATTGTCCCCAGTAAAAAGTTAAAAATACAATTAAGAAGAAAACAATAAGCCCTGCTCTGTATTTCAGCTCTATCTGAAAATATCCTAAAACGGCTCCATTCCCTTTAGAATGTGAGTCGCTCTTGGGTCGCCCGTGACCCAGCAGGTCAGGGTCTGCACCAGCAGCTACGGACCCTGCTCTTGCCACCAACCTCTCACTGAGCTCTTCCCTCCATGATTCTTACCCAACCTGCCACCTACCAGCCCCTGAGGCCTCCTGCCAAGGCTTCTAGCCTGAACATAACTGCCTAAGGTTCATTCTATCTTATAATTTTTCACCAGCCTTTTGGGGGGAAAGTGGAATCAAAAGAATACCAAATACACGAGTAGACACCTAAGCTTAAAGAACAAAGGAACTAAATGGGACTAGCATTTGTTAATTTCTCCCTCTGTGCCAGGCACTGTACTAAGTACCTGACATGCCTTTTCTCGTTCACTCCCTATCACACTGGTAATGTTATCTCCGTTGCCCAGGGCATCTCAGTAAGTGGTGGAGCCAAGTTTTGCACCCTGACTCCCTGGCTCTGCCACCTACCAGCCCCTGAGGCCTCCTGCCAAGGCTTCTAGCCTGAACATAACTGCCTAAGGTTCATTCTATCTTATAATTTTTCACCAGCCTTTTGGGGGAAAAGTGGAATTAAAAGAATACCAAATACACGAGTAGACACCTAAGCTTCAAGAACAAAGGAACTAAATGGGACTAGCATTTAATTTCTCCCTCTGTGCCAGGCACTGTACTAAGTACCTGACATGCCTTTTCTCATTCACTCCCTATCACACTGGTAATGTTATCTCTGTTGCCCAGGGCATCTCAGTAAGTGGTGGAGCCAAGTTTTGCACCCTGACTCCCTGGCTCTGCAAGCTTCCAGTAAACTAACTAGCACAGCGAGTAAATGGCCGAAGTAATTTAGACCCAGAGACTAGGAACCCCAAAGGCCACATTCAGTGGTGCTGACCCAGCTCCCTGAAAGGATAGGAACAATTGCTGAAGCCCTACTATGTGCCACCCACTCTGTAAATGTTTCCTCATCTGATGCTTCTAAAACGTCATTTACAAAAGCAAGCAGTGGACCCTGCCACACAGGCCCAAACCTGAGCAGGAACCGTATCAGTAACTGCTTCCTTACTGCCACTGCCTTCTAGGGAAGGAGTCCAGGCCAGCAGCAGTCAACCTACGTGATGAGGTGCCGGGAGCAGTCACAGAACAGCATCAGCATGGCCAAGAGCTGCTTGGACTCTTCGGTGTCATTGTTGAGGCATTCCAAGAAGAGCTTCAACCCTCCGTGGGGCCCCAGCTCACAGATAAACGCCCACAGTTTGGGCAGCAGGTCATCAAGGTAAGTGAGACCTGGGAAAAGACAGAGAAACCCAAGCTTCAGGTGGGGCTCCAGCTGGTCCATTATTTCCCTACCCACCAGGGAGACAAACACACCTACTAGTGAACGTTCAGTGTGTGAGAGAGAAGGTGCGATTACCAAGAAAATCATTATCACCACGAGAATAAGAGCTAACATGTAACGGGTGCTTACTCTGTGCCAGATACTATTCCAGGTACTTTACACGCATGATCTCCTTTCCAGTGTGAAACTCAATGTTATCTAAAGTGAAGGCCAGAGAGGTTTAAGTGGCTCAAAACCACACAGCCAGGTAGTGTCAGACCAAGAGCAGAACCCAGGTCTGACTCCGAGTGTATGTTTTAAATCAGAGATCAGCAAATTTCTTTCTGGAAAGGGCCAGAGTCGGCGTTTTTAGGCTCTGTAGGCCAATCTCTGTCACAACTACTCAATGCAACTATGATAGCACAAAAGCGGCTATTAGAAAATATGGATGTAGCTTTGTTCCAATAAAACTTTATTTATAAAAGCAAGTAGTGGGTTGGCTTTGGCCCACAGGCAGTAGTTTATCGATACCTGCTTTAAACTATCTTGCACGCATGGGATTGAACCTGCAATCCAGATATGTGC